>NW_012192606.1:205890-326571 GCF_000956335.1 Plasmodium fragile | reverse complement strand
AAAAAAAAAAAAAAAAAAAAAATTTACAGTACCAAGCGCTTGTCCGAAGCATGCCCCCCGTTATATGCACAAAATGCGAGAATTCCATATGCAGACAGAATGACCTTACCAGTCAGCATGTAGAAGTATTCCAACTTATTCACATCGAAATTATATATGACGTTCTGGTTGTACAAATGGGCAACGTAATTCTTAAACTCGCGCAGGGTGAAATTACGAGCTGTTTTAACATCCCTTTTGTGTATGCCCAAAAGTTCTGGCCTGAAATCTCTTCTATTTTCTCTGTCCCAACAGGTGGAAACAATTTTGACGCACCTTTTATATTTATTGGCGTCCCACTTGAGTAGCAATTTAGGAATAGTAAAATAGTATGTAGGAATGTACCCATTATATTTTGTATTTTCAAAATTAATGGACAGATATTCTGAGACACTGAGGTTGAAATTGAATTGATCGACAGCTATAAGAATTGGGAATTCAGTTTGTTTTTTCAAATGTTCAAACAATGCATAGACACAAAGGTTGGCATATGATACATTATTAATCCCAATGTGTGCTAATTCTAATAAATTAGGGGGTACTGAAAATTTATCCAGTAGGTTTGGTATTTTCACATTGTCATAGTAAAATTTGTACAATTTTTGCTTGTACATATTTTTTTCCCTTTCATTTAAGGCATTAAAATTTTGTTCATCATTTGCTACTTCCGCATCGATTGTTTTTCTGATAATCTCATCATAAATTTTTTTGTTGTACAATAAATGTGTTCCATCTAGACAGGTAATTTCGAGAATTCCTTTATCAACTTTTAATTTTTTTAAAAATGATTCATTTGTTTTTACTAAGTCTTCCAGAAATTGTCTACTCAGTTCTGGCTGAATATACAAATTTGTATTACTTCGAACAATGGTGTTAATATCAAATTTGTATTTTTTTATATCAGGGACGAAGATAACAAACCATTGATTTAACTTGGCCCAGAGGACTATGGTGTTTAGAATGCAGCTCTTTCCTGTTCCTCTCTTTCCGTCTATTAGGAAGCTTCTACTTTTGTAGGACATCCCATTGTAGTTGCTCCTGGAGTTGTTTCTCTTTTCGTTCACTTCGTCATTTGAGTCTCCATTCGCATCACCACCATCGTAGTAACTAGTGCATTCTCCTCTTTGCGCAAAATAGCTATCCAGCTTGTATGAATCCCTCCGTTTGCACATTTTGTAATTCTCTTCAAAATGTTTCAACTCATCTACAATTTCGTACGCTAATTTTCTGAACAGCAGTCCTACACCCTTCAAATTTTGCGCATTCTTTATCAAGCGTTGATCTGGCACAACGTCATTCTTTTCCAGTTCGCGCAGAAACATGTCGAGGTTATCATTTTGGTGATCACCATCCGGGACGGCTTCCTTTCCTTTGGCTTGCGTGCCGCTCTCCCTATCGCTGCACCCCCCATCGTGCATCAAAATGTCCTTGGGCAACTCCCCAGCAAGCCCCTCAGGGAAAAACCCGTCCAAGTACTCCTTCTCAAACAGGAAGCACTTATCGACATTTTCAATGGCGAAATGGGAAGGGCTAACATTTCTTACTTTGTCATTCTTTATATTGATATACATGTCTGCATTGAAAAAAAAATCAGCAACATTTTTTTTTTTTATCGTCCCATGAATATTTAGCAGCTTATTAAATTTTTCCTCGTCATATGGGAATGCCACCAATTCTTTGTTGTAAATTTTCATCAACGCGTCTTCATTTCGTTTGTGATTTTCTCTATACGTTCTGTGTACCTTTGAGTTGTTGATAATGGAAGGGATGTTATACGTGTTGAATGGGCGCACAGACCCCAGAAGGATTTTCTTCATCTTTCTTGTTACCCAGGGGGGGGAGTGGAAATGGGGGGGATATAGGACAAAAAAAGGGCAATACGCTTTCTGGTCTCATCCTTCCCCGCTTGATTTGGGCTTCTCACAAGGGGGGGAAAGGAACAAACATGGGACACTTCCGTATGTATACATGGGCTTGTACATACATCGATGAGTAGCACCACCACCACTGCGGGGAACGCCAAAATTAGGTGTGGGAACAAACGGCCACTCCGCGCCTCATGAGTGGATCAGCGGACCCATTTTAGCCTAGGGGAATCAAATTAGCATGTGTATAAGTAGAAGAGGGGTGAACTCAATGGCCCAGTGAAATTAAATGCGCTCTTAAAAAGTGAATGCACAAACCCTGAACTATTTCACCGTCGCGGGAGGAAGGGAAAAAAAAAAAAATTTATTCACGCAGGATAAATATTTGTGCATGTATTATCTCACCCCCCACAGTTTTAATTTATCTAAAAGTAGAATACAACAAGTGAGCATTTTTTATTGAAAAAAATATCACTCGTGTGGAACTGCACAATTCACTTCTAACAGATGTGCACCTGTGTAGTTCAAAGACCCGTTCCTTTGTAGAAAGGGCGGAACGGAGTGGTGAACGCATGGAAAATTCTATTGCTCCTAATGCCGTGCGTTGGAGCATCGACTGTACCTGGGTCTATATTTGTGCGGTTATACCCATACGATGGAAAGCGGCCCCCTCAAGTTGGTCACTGAAATCTCGGGAGAGCGCTGCCTCCATGGGGGACATATATTTTACCGCTTCCATTTTGTACTACATCATGTCATCATTATAGGGAGACGACTGAGAATCATTAGAGTATTTATGCAAAAACGATCTAGCATACCCTCACCCGGTTTGCTAATTTGTTGAAAATTCATGTTCGTCTTTTTACTTATGTCTCAAATGTTAAGGTAAACACATGTTTCCTTTTGCGAATAAATTGGGGGTGTGAAAAAAAATAAAATAAAAAAATTGCATAGGCAAACACACACTCGAAGCATGCCATACGGGCAGCGATGCAGACGCAGTGTGTGTGGTAGAATGAACAAGTGGTAACATTAAACTGGAAAAATTGAAACCAGATGGGCAGAAATGGCACAAACGACGCGGATAAGATGTTAATGCGAGTAGAGCAAAAAAAAAAAAGTGATTGCTCCTAAATGGATTACTTAAAAAATGCGGAAAGCTTCTCCCCTTCTTTGCACCCACAACAAAGCGATGCGCAGAGACACATTTTCATCATAAAAAACATGGGGGGAGTGTTCCTCGAATTAATTTTTCATTTTTTTATTTATCTTCACACTGCTGCTACGCCCTGTAGAGTGTATTGTACAGCTCTTTCTTTAGACGTAGCAACTGCTTGAGAATGGCTTCGTTTGTTATTTTGCCAGATGGGTTATCCGAGTCTGAGGAGCTTCCATCCTCGTCTTCCAATTCGGCTTCTCTAGCTAGCTTGCTTAAAATGGATTTATTTTTATTGTCTTTTATTTTGTTTTGCAATTGTACCATTTTGTTGCAGCAGAGAATTGCACTGTTTATTTTGGTGTATTCGTGATCGCTAATTCGGTTCACCATTTCGAGTTCTTGTAGATTCTCAAAAATGAGGCCTATTTTTTTTAGTGAACTTTTCCAGCGCGCGATTTCGTCGTCCGTGATGAAGCAAATGCAGGTGCCTTCAAGGGGGTGGCGGTGAAAGGGTATAAAAAGGATAGTGTTTACCAGGAACGTATTTTTAAATATACGCTATGACAATAGATAGGTTAATTTCACACAAATACAGTTATGAAGGTGTTTTTTTGTGGGGGAGAGCGTGGGCCATTTCTTAATATGTGCCCCCCCTCGGGGCGTTACAGGGGGAAAGGGGCGACTCTTTACCTGTCTTGAAATTTCTAGCCGTGCGACCAGATCGATGTACAAAGGTGATATCCGAAACGGGACAGCTGAGTTGAATTATGACGTCACATTTGTCCAAGTCGATTCCTCTGCTTAATACATCCGTGCAAAACAGAACAGAATGGTTGGTTGATTGAGAAAACTTTGAAATGCTTTGCATACGCTCTTTGAGTGACTGTTTGGAGTGTATGGAGTAAATGTTTATCCGTTCCTTCAGCGACATGTCGCAACGGTATTTTTTTGGTACAGATGACTCTACCCCTTGGTCGAAAAATAAAAATTTAAATATGCTATTTAGCTCTTTGGTTTCCTTAATAGTGTTTACAAAAATAACTATTTTTTTTATCTCTCCATTTTCGGCACTGTCATTGTTTCGGTTTAACTGATTCTTGTCATCTTCTGAGTGGTCCACAGAACCGTTCAGAAAATATAGCTTGAGAAGGTAAAAAAGTTTTTGTAGTATTTTTTTCCTTTCACATTTGACCACGTTGAGCGAGAGGCCATCAGGCAGGATACTGCCTCCCTCACCCGTTGAGGGGTTGTCTACCAAATGATCATCGGCCAAATTGATGATGCAAGATTTTTCTTTCCTTATGGTAACATATTTTAACAATTTGGCTAGATTTTCATTTTGCAAATGAACTGACAACCCTAGAGTAGCAGACAGGAGAAAAGTTTGAATAAATTTTTTTTTCTGCCCTACGGACTTATACAAATGTTTGGCAATAAAATTGATGTCCTTCATGAAAGACGTTTCTATCATTTTATCAATTTCGTCGCATGCAAAATATCTGACGTGTTTCATATTATCCAAATAGTTTATCTTATCATTTAGGAGTAAAAAATACTTCAATCTTCCAGGGGTGCAAACTAAGATTTCTGGTTTGTTCGATATAATTCTTTTTTGTTTATTAAGATTTAATCCTCCAATAATTGTTGCGATGTAAATGTTGGTGTATTTATTTATGATACTGAAATGGCTTAAAATCTGAATGGCTAGTTCTCTTGTTGGAACTAGTATGATGCACCTAAGTTTAGAAACACAATTCCCCCTTTTTTCGTGTTGCCTTAATTTGTTTTTTACTATATTGTTCAATATGGGTATGCAAAAGGTTAGCGTTTTGCCCGTGCCCGTTTTGGACACTACGATTATGTCATTCTTAAAATTTATGGAGTGCTCTAGAGTCTGCTTTTGTATTTCTGTGGGTTTCCAGAATTTAGCGTCATATAATGATTTCATTATGCTATACAGGAGGTTGACTTTTCCATTTAGGTTCCACCTGACGTAGTGTACCTTGTACTTGACTTCTTCCGTTCGTTCAAAGTTCTCCTCATTCTGGATCACTTTTTGTATGTCGAATTTTTCCCTTTTGGGGCCTTCACCCTTTGCGCGGAAAGTGGTGGGGGAGTCAGCAGAACACGCAGCCTGGTCCATAGAAACACCCTCCTCATTACATCCCGTGGGGGCATTTTTTGGTTTTTTTTTTTTTCTCCCTCTTTTTTTTTTCCTCCTTTTGAACTCCTTATTGGTGTCCTCCCCGCGGCTGTCAATTTGTTCTGGGGCCACTTCACTACCAGAGTTGCTCTTACTGGAGTCCTCTTTCTCAATTGACTTTTCTATAACTGCTTTAGAGTCCTGCTCCGAATTTGTCTGGTCAACATTTTCGCGTTTTCTCTTTTTGCTTCTTTTCCTAGGAGATAACTTTCTCCCATTTTTGTTGCCATTAATTTCTTGTCTTTTTATTCTTTCCTTGTTAGTGCCACTCGTTTCACCTCCCTGGGGTGAACCTGCCAGATCATCTTCCGTTAGAACCTTTACGCTTCCCGCATCGGCGACCTCGATGGACACCAGTCCTATTTTGTGAAGCCTGAACAGGGGTGATACAAATTAGAAATGATGAATTTGGGCAGAAGAAACGAGCGTCCATTTGGCAATGTTCTATCAGTGCAGTGTTATTTTTTTTTCTCATCACAATTGTGGAAAAGAAAAAAGAAAATTATCTTAAAATTGGTCATATATATATATGGAGTTTTCCATAAGCAGAACTTTCAGCATTGCGGGGAGAAGTAATCCCCCTTGTTTGTTGCCGATGATGTATTCACATGGACATGGACGCTTTCGCAAAAGGCCAATGTTATTAGTTGCCTTACTCTTTGAGGAGGGGAGTCTTGACAGCAAGGGGCTTAAAAATCATTTTGCTTTGTGGTCTATTTTGCCCCATTTCGTGCATACGTGTATTATTGTATGTTTATATTTGCATAAGCATGTACATTTATACATGCATGAAAAGTCCCCCCGTCCTGTTATCTCGCCTTTTCGTATAAATTACGTTTCATCTGGGGGGGTAAAAAAAAAAACGTTTGCGTGAAAAATACGAGCGGCTGGACAGGACAAAATAAAGTAGAAATAAAAAGGAAATGGGGGGAAAACGTGTAGTAGGGGAGTTGCCACAAGTTATATAGGCAAACATGTAACAACTTTTTAAGCACTGGGAAAATAAACAGAGCAGAATGTTACGAAAACGCACGAAAATTAAAGAGCAAAAATGGTGACAGAAACGATCAAATGACGTCAAAAAAAAAAAAAAAAAAAAAGTAAAATACCAAAACCGTAATTCGCGCAGGGGCGAGAACAATGCGTAAAAACTGCAACATATTATAAACCCCATAAGTATATGCGTACAAATTATCAGATGCGAAATTTTAAACATGTGATAAGGATGTTGCCTTTCATGTGATATTCATGCAGTGGTGGTAAACGCCGCGGTTTTAGGTCTCAATTCAAGCGCCCATCATATCATGCTGTTCGCACTGCGCACTGGTCGCGGAGTTTATATGGTTATGAATTCACCCGACCTGGGCACCGCTCATTATTTTTTTTTTCTCTGCCATATTGCTACATTTGATGTTCCCATCTCCCTTTTGGGAAAACAGAAAAAACAGTGAATCGCAAAAAGGCAAACATCATATTGGATGAGAGGCAGTTACCTTATTTTTACCACCTCTTTAATACAAAAAAAAAAAAAAAAATGCAGTTATATATATTTTTTTTAAGTGTAGCAGCTTCTAGATACGTACATGTTAAGCATTAGCACAAATTAAGTAATACAGTGTTGCACGTTCTAACTTGCGGAGTAAGCGCTTGCCTACTGCCAACGAATTCTTAACCGCGCACATGCAAGAAGAAACGCATCCCTATGCATGCCTATAACATTATGCGTAATACATAATCCTCGAACGAACCGACGCAGTAGTCAGAGATATGATCTGTGGACAGTGAACCCTGAACTAAGAACCCTGAGCTTCGAGAAGATGCCCTTTTTTTTATGTCTCCTAAAGTTTGCTCATTCGTCCAAATTTACGTAAGAAATCTGTGTTGTCATTCGTTTTCCCGTGTACAAATTATACAAGAGAAAGGAAAACGAAAATTGTGTGCTGCGACAAAAATGAACATAAGCGTTTATAAAAGCAAAATATTCAACACGAAAGATGTGGTCGATGTATGCATACACCAGAGGCACCTGAAGCTGGAACCGTCCAGCTTTAAAGATTCCGTTTATAAATTGAACGAGCATAAAATAAGTGTAGACCAGTTAGCAAAAGGAGATGGGTCGTTCATCACTGGGACGAAATTAAATGTAGGAGGGGGGGAAGAAGCCCCCAAAGGGCAGCAGATCGGGACAGAAAAATCCCGCAGCTATCACATGGACGAATTGAAATGCTTGTACTTATTTTTCCTCATAAATATGCTAAGGTTTAAGAATAGTTTGGATTTAAATTTGATAAGGAGCGTTTGTTGTTCAATCAACAGCACCACGGAGTGTACTTGCGGGGTCGAGGGGTTGTGTCCCTCACAAATTTCCCCCGCCCCCAGTCCATCATCACAAAAGGAGTCCTCACACAGTGAACTACTAAAACAGTTTTTCATTTCAAATTTGAAAAAATGTGCCAAATTGGAATACAACCTAAATGATTTCAACATGTGTATAAGTGTTGTCTTAGAAAACTGTAGCATAGTTTTTTTAAATGCGTACAAAACGGTGTCCTTGTGCAAGTACCTGACCTGCTGCCTGTGTAACGTTCTGGAGTTATTTCAGATAAATTCTGACGTCCTATTTAAAAACGCCTTTAACAATAATGTGAATAATAGTAACATACAATCGATAAATGAGCTTATAAGTAAGATCAAATGGATGACACATGATTCTAAGGTGGAGAAGAATAAGGACTTGTCCAAACGATTTAGCGCAAACTTGTTATTGTTTGTTTATTCGCAAAGTAAACTAACGGACGACGGTGAATATTTTATGTACCTCATAAATCAAAATTTTAAGAACAACATAGATAGCTATAGAAATGAGTACACAGAAGAGATGAACTCATTAAATAGCTATATCACCATGTTGTGTAAAAATATGAATGACACTCTTAGGGTCCACATTAAAAATGTGCTGGACATTACAGCCAAAGTGGTACCATTATTCGTTGCGAAGATGCACGAATTTCTTACGGCGAATGAGCAAATTGTAGGAGAACACCCAGATTTGAACAAGCCCTTGGCGAACGGATTTATATTGCTAGAGGATGGCATTGCAGAAGGAAGCAAATCATCAAGTTCAATTCTGTCCAAGTTGTATGAAGAGAAATATTTAAAGAGCATCGAAGAGAAGTTCGTACAGATGAAGTTCCCTAATGAGTTACAAAAGTTTAGCGAAATGAACAGCATATTTTACGAGCTGCTAATGCTGCTAACGGATATGATTGTTCAGACTAACATTATGTACGACATAAAGGCATATAACAAAGCGCTAGCACAAGTGTTGAAAAATAAAAAAGTGTCAGGGGGCGTGCACCATATAGGGATTGGGTGTCTGGAGTTTAAAAATTTTCTCTACTCCCTTGTGGAAGATAGGGAGGACTCACAATTGGGCATTTTTAAAAGAACAGAGGGGGAGGCAGACGAAATGGTACCTATGCGTGGAAACAAAATTGTTATCAATAATTTCTTCCCTTCGTTGAGGAGAAGATTAAATGTGTACAAATTGGATGACCAGATAGGGGAAGTACTAATCCAGAAGAATATCAATTTTAATTTGAAGGTTCCGAAAGGTGCGAAAGACTTTACAGGAGAAGATATGCAATTGAGAAATATTTTTTTCGATTTTGTTAAGAAGAAGTTTTTACTACACGGGGCAGTAGAAATAGATACCCCCATTTTTGAACTTAAGGAGACTTTAACTGATAAATATGGAGAAGACTCAAAATTAATATTCGATTTGAAAGAGCAAGGAGGGGAAAATCTATCTCTTAGATATGATTTAACTGTTCCTTTATATCGCTTTGTCAACACAAACAATATAAATTGTCTAAAAAGATTTCATATTGGAAAAGTCTACAGAAGAGACGAACCCAGTATGAACAGAGGAAGGTTTAGAGAATTTTATCAATGTGATTTTGATATAGTAGGAAAATATGACACTCTTCGTACAGACTTTCACATTCTATTCATATTTTGGGATATTTTAAATAATTTAAAAAAGGTGATTGGTAATTTTAACTGCAAAATAAATCACAGAAAAATATTAGAGTACATGCTTCTCTCTAGTAATATTCACAAGGATAAGGTAAAAACGATTTCCAGCAGTATAGACAAATTGGACAAAATAACATTTCAGCAATTTCGGGATGAGTTATTAAATGAGAAAGGAATCCCTGTCGAATCGGTTGATATAATCGAAATGTACATTTCGAAGACGCTAAGTTTATCACCTTTTTTGGTCATTGAATTTTTGAGAAATGATTTAAGTGAATCCCCTTTTGAAGAATCTTACAAAAATGAAGTGTATCAAGTTATAAATCATTTAGAGGAAATTTTTGAGTTATTAAAACATTTTAATATGCTCAATCAATTTTCTTTTGATTTGTCCCTTGCCAGGGGCTTGGATTACTACACGGGGATTATATTCGAATTTGTTGTACTGTCCGAGACGGGACTAGGAAGTGTGGCTGCGGGCGGAAGATACGATTACTTAATACGGAACAGGCGAAAGGAGTACATCCCCTCCGTTGGCGCTTCTGTTGGTATCGAGCGAATCATTGCCATTGCTGAAGGGGTGGTAAAGAGGGGTGGCTTGTTTCTGGGTCCAGGGGAAAGTGGCCATCTTACTAAGAAGGAGGTAACTATGGAAGATTCAACCCCCGGAAAAGTTGCTTCACCGGGGAATGTCGCTACCCCCGCCGTAGGCCTGAAGGACAACTCGGTAGATGTTCTCATATGCAACATCAAGAAAAACTGCTTTAAGGAGACCATCGAGTTGTGTAAAAAGTTGTGGGAGCAGGGCATATCGACGGAGTTTATCTATGTGAAGGACCAGAAGATACAGAAGCAGCTGGTTTACGCTTTGGAGAAGCAGATTCCCCTGGCGGTTATAATTGGTGATGAAATTGAAAGGGGCGTCATCAAATTACGAGAGCTCACACAGGACAAGGAGAAATCAGCGGGGGAACGGGAAATCAAGCTAGAAGATTGTGTGCAGAACATAAAAAGTTACTTCAGGGAAAACCTGACCTGGAAGCAGAACATCACGAACGCTTTGTTTGGTCGTCCGGGGTTGTAGCGGCGGTTGTACTTAGCGTGGAAGGACACGCGTGATTTCTGCATGTCCATGCCCCTGTCACCAAGAGGTGCCATTTTTTTCTTACCACCGCTGCGCCAACGGGTGAGCAAGAAAGCGGCGAAAAGAAAGAAAAAAGATTAAGTTAACACGAATAAATCGTGACCCTATTTGAATGAATAAAAAAAAATGGACGCACTTTTGTCACACACAGTTGTGCAAGAGGGTAAGCATTGAAGCCGCTGCATTTCGATTTTACGCAGGCGTTTTTTTATATCTTTTTTAGCGCAATTTTGCACATGTTTAACGCGTTTTTTCTTCCCCTGTTTTTTTTTTTTTTTAACCCCGTTTAACCACGTCCTCATAACGAAACAAAAAAAAAACAAAAAAACCCTTTATTTTGACGAACGTGCCAACTTATTGTCAAGGCAATTTTTTTCCAAATATTTGCAATATTTTCAGGGAATAAATGGGGAAGCTATGCTGCTAATATCTACCGAATGCGAAGCGGAAAAACAAGCCGCGTGGTTTGAGTCGTTTTTGAGCGTGCAGTTGTTGGAACAGACAAAGGGATATTGCGGGGGGGGACAAAAAAAGGAGTAAATGTGAAAGTATAGTACATGCTAGTTCCTTGAATATATCACTTGCAATTTTACTGTTCGCGTCAACATTGTGCATGCACATGTGCGTATGCAAATGAGAGAGTTCAAGCGGGTGAGCTTAATGCTGGAATGATCTCTCCCTCGTCGGAACAGCCTGCCCGGGAGTCCTCTCCAGACGATGTGGTCATAAAATCAGAGGAGGAAAAAAACGTAGGCATAAGTATGGTACCCCCCCGTTGTTCACACTTGAGAGTTAGTATATTCAGGCGCGACATGAGTAATTCATAGGCTCATAGTGGTGATACGAAGAGAGGAAACAAAAAGGTTTACTTCAAACTGAACTGTTTTCTTTTCGTTTTTTTTCGTTCCACGAAATTAATCCATCGGAACGGAACGACTTTGCACGTCTGCGCTCCTCTTCCCAATATGGAAGTCGAGTGGGACAATGAAACTGTGACAAAATTTTACAATTATTTGTGCGGGACCATTAGCTACCAATATTGCGTCGAATTAGAGAAGGATCTGAGAATAGAAACAGGAACGGAAAAAAAATTAAACAAACAAAGTTGCAGCTCATGTAGTGACCATCATAGTGATGTAAATATAAGTTGCTTCAAATTTAAAAAAGATGATGATGATGTATTGGGAGAAATACTAGACAGTGAAAAGGAAGAAGAAAATGTGAAAACGTCCCTGGCAGAAATAACACAAAAGGCATTCACCATATATACAAATGTAATTTCCAAAGCTGCTTCGAAGGGAGAAAATAAAGTAATCCTAGAAACGGATCATTTTTTAAGATGTGATATTTTGAGATTGGTATTTAGTAAGTATATAACAACAAAGGTGAAGGAAAAAATTACAGAAATAAGTTCCAAGAGTACAAAAAATATTGTTTCTTTGGCAAACCCCCTGAACATAAGCGAACATGACTTAAATAAAATAAAGACTGACACAATTGCAAGCTTGATGCATGATCATGTGGGGCTACAGAAAAATTTCCTGGGCAAGGACTACACCAAGTTGATATTTGACGAGCTAGTTTTTATCGAATATAATAACCAGTTTAACGGATTTGGCCATGAGTACAAAAATGTGAGAACGGATTTTTACTGCTGGACATATATTACTAGCTTGGACAGACAGAAACAAAGAGGGTTGTATAAATTACTAAAAGAGCTATCATTACTTCCATATGAGCTTAATAAAAAGGCAAATTTATCTTTGCAGATAGGTACACTATTTCAGTTTTTGTACTTCTCCCCCAATAAGTCTTACTTAAAAAAGCATTACCAAGGGGGGTATGGAAAAATGGACAACGGAAAGAAAATTACGTGTATTTATATCCCCTTTGTACATTCAAATGATGACGTAGAAATTAAGTTGTACAAAAATGAGTATAACGGGGAGCGTGATAAGGCAGAACCGAACATTGGTGATGCCACAAGCGTTCCGTGTGACCAAGGGGATGGTGCCCCTTTTCGGGTGATAAAACCTGAAAGCGATTCGCTCATATTTTTGCAAACAAGAAATGTTTCGTACGAAATTTCGAAGACGAAGAATAAGTTTTTCACCGTGAATTTTTCTATTTCGGGGCCCGTTTGCAAGGACCGGCGCTTATAATTTGACTTATGCCTTCGGGGCGGTTAATAAACAGAGGTGTGTGTGTGGGGGGTATATTCACACGGATATGTATGTACCATTCTGTTTTTCCCCCTTTTGGGCATGTAAATCTGCTGTGTGTGCACCCGTTTATTTGTTAGGATCCTCGAGGAGGGGGAGTAGAATGGCAGAAAAAAAGGGTCTCCAAAAAACTGTTCCTCAGATGAGATGCAAGCATGTGTGGGCATTTGTAACGCGGTGACCCTACAAATATACGCCGCATCCTGTTTGAACGAGACGCTTTATCCCCACCCCACTGATATTCCTGCAGTTATCAACCTTGTTTAAGCCTTCTCAAAGTGCGCTCGTTTACGACAGCACATACTCACACCTGATGAGTTGCTTCAAAGAGATGATATACAAAACAAAAAAAAAAAAAAGATTCTTGAATTTTGCGGAGAGAGTCATAATATAGTCACCGTTTGCAAAAAGTGCATTAGTGTAATTTTGTCCCAATTTCTGGGTAGCATTTATTTCTTCGTAACTTTTTTTTGTTCTGCCTCAACATGAAAAAAAAAATGTGATCATCAAATAAAATGGTCCTACAAAAAAAGGTTACACTGTGTTGCACTAGGCAGACAAAAAATATCATGCTGGTGTACACGTGAGTCCCCACTTACGTGACACGCTGCTTAAATAGTCCTGCGCTTCTTTCTAATTTTTTTCCTCTTGTTGACATAGAAACTCCAGTACATTCCAGCGTTCCTTTTTTTAACGCCCATTTTCCCGATAATCTTGTAGTACTGTTTCTTCCTAATATTTTTGAGCCAACTAAAATGAAGTGTTTTCTGTACACATGCTGTGCGTATGGAATTGGTGGGGAGCATCCCATTTCCAGAGTCTTCACTGTGATGGGGACTCTCACTTCCCCAAGGTCTAGCACTTATGTTGCTCCTTATGCGATGTGCTGGTATAATAAGTTCAGTGCTGTTTCCCAAATGGAAGCTTCTCCTATGTCCTATTTCGTATGTTAACCCTGGTTTATGATGGACGGTGCAGTCCCCGCATAGCAGAAAGGAAATGCCATCATCCAACATGTTGCGCACCGCTTCATCTTTTTCATTTGCTAAATTGTTCAAAGTGAAGGAGTTTCTTGTACGCACAATTTTGTTTACTAAAGGAACAGACGCAAAGGTAGCCTTCTGGTGGTTCTTACAGATTTTCCCAATTAAAGGAAGGCAACTTATTCTTGGAAACATCTTCTATTAGTAAAAAGTTATGAGCATTTTTGGTGTTCTTTCATCTTCCTTACAAGAGTATTATACCTCCCTTTAGTTTTTCCCCAAGAATGCATATACTTCTTTTTTTTTTACGTGTGCATGGATGCCAATATTTACACTATGAGAAGAGGGGTGGGCAAAAGCAAAACACGTGCTTAGTGCATTCCTTGCAAGTGTCAATTTTAGGATTCATAAAATTGTCATTTTAGTGGTGGTTAGCATGGCATGGTTAATTGGAGAACAAGAAGGGGGGGGTGCTTCTCACACCAAAGCATGTTCGACATGAACAGAGGAATTTATAGTGACCGTTTGGTTTACACGCAAGAAGGGCACAACTTATTTGCTTCACAAAAAGTGGAAATAAACAAAATGGCATAAAAAGGGTGCGGAAAAAAAGGTTTGATATGTTACAAAAAATGAAGAACAGATTAGTGATTCAAAAAAAGGGTCGGAAAAAAAGCTCATTGTGCGTGTACTGATATGAACGTAAGTATATATAGTTCCCTTAAAAATGGTGCAATAACGGGGATGTAGCGTGGGCTGGAAAAAAGAGCTTCCTCCGGTGCACTGTTTCGAGCAAATAGTTATATTTGCTTACTACAATATTTTGTCGGTGTACCTGTACAACATATTTCGAAAGTGAGATAAGCAGATGTTCGTTTAAAATGCTCCAACCTGTGTACTCAGTGCACCTAAGCAATGAAAAGGGGGGAATCCTCTCTTTTGAAATGATTCCAAGTCATATGATTAGGATGACATATTGCATTCTTTAAATAACACATTTAGGGGCACATGCCCATATGGACGCAGGTACGTCGTAGTGTGTATCCCTGGAAGGAAAGACAAAATAATCGCCATGGCGGCGAATCGTATTTATGCCCCATTGCAGTTACATGGAGGGGACACTATATGACACACATAAGCGTAAACACGCGTAGTCGGTCAAGCGACGATGATGCAGTATTATGATAAGCGATGTAGGAGGCAATCAGAAATGCGCGTTGAACAATCAGTGAATAAAAAAAATATATATATTTTTTTGACCTTCCATACGATTCTGCTCCCTATGAGCAGAGACACACTTAAAGTGAACGGCAAAAGCACATTAAAAAAATATATGAGGGTATTGAGATCTTATGTCCCTGTGAACATTCACTGGTGAGTACCAAATTGCGCCTCACTTATTCTGTAAAACGCCCATTTATAGCTAGTCCCACGCGCATGTATGTTTATATGTATGTATATGCAAACGCATGTTCACACATGCTCACACCTGTTTGTGCGTCTCGCGTACTAACATTTGAAAATTCCCCCCTGTTTTAAGCGCATGCTAACCTTTACCCAAAAAGGATGTAGAACACTGTTCTTCTTTTTTTTGTTTTTTATCTGCCTCAGATGAAACAAAATTTATAGAACTATTTCCTATCGATTTTCTTCGAACGCATGTAGGAAGTTTTTTCCCCCTTTCCTCGTACACACAGGTAAGTACCTTCGAAAACTTTTCGTGTCCAATCCTTTTTCGCTTTATCGAACAGAAAAGAAAAACGACCAATAAGACGTTTAACGATGTGCAAAGTTTTGCGACATGTTTTGCATTCATGCGAGATTTTATACTTTCGTGCTAATTTTTTTTTTTTTTTTTTTTTTTAAGTGGCTATTTAAGAGAAGCGTTCACCATTTTTTTTTTTTTTTTTTTTTTTTTTAAGGGGTTTTTTAAAAAAACGTTCACCATTTTTTTTTTTTTTTTTTTTTTTTTGGCAAAATTAAAAAATAAACTTTTTCATCTTTCCATTTAAATATATTTACAAAAGTTTATTTTCCTTTTTTTCTTTTCAAATTTATCATTTTTGAATTTTAATTTTTTTTCCACACATATTTGGCAAAAAGGAACATGTTAATCTTTTTAAAACGATTAACCACGCCTTCGATTACTTTGCTTCTTCTATTTCGTCCACTTCTTTCTCTTTTAAACACAAAATTAAAGCAATTGCGCGATTAAAAAATTCATTTTATGCTTCATATTCACGTTTAAAATAAAATACATTCAGTCGAACACATCGCTGTTTTTCCCCCCTTTGGCAATTACACATTTAAAACGATTGGAATAATTTTTAACACAGTGGTATGCATATAGAGGGGGGAAATGCTTTTTTATAATCCATTAATTTTGTAAAAAAAATTTAAAGGGAAAAAATATATTTCTACATACTTCACCAAGAAGAAAAACATCTATTTTTATTTTTGCAGGGAAGAAACACACTTACATTCGACATACTTACAAATAACATATTTACCGCAAAACTCTTAACTTTTAACAATGGTAAGGCATAATGATGAGGAACTGGAGTTTGCTCATATGTATGTAGAAGTACATGCGAACGTTTAGTGATTTGGGCATTTACATTTACATCATATATGGAGCGGGGAAACAAAAAAAAAATGCTTTTTTTTTTTTTTTCCTTTTCTGTACATTCGCATTTTATGAGTGTATATTTCCGCACTTTCCATTCGTGTTTGCATTTGCAAGCTTTTTTTTTTTTGTTTTTTTTGTTTTTTTATGCTGAGAGAAAACCTACGTGGTGGCACTTGTTCCGTTGCACCAGGAAAGTGCTTACATTTTTTGTGTCATCATTTGGCAGTTCACATACAACGTTCTTGGGAGTAGCGCTTGAAAGGGGAGTAACCGAATGCAGTGCATGTTTGCGCGCATTCTCGCGTACATAATTTTCTTGCACATGCAAGAACTTGTGCCCCTCGCAATTGACACAAAAGCGATGTGGTGGAAATAATATCAGATCATTTGACCAACCACCGAACCTGTGTTTACTACCGCGTAATGCATGTACCGGTGCGTGAAGGTGATATATTGTAAGATATTTACATTAGCATACCAAAAGCATCACGTTACCCATGTAACAACTGCATTATATAAAATATGTCACTTATGTGAGTTGTACATGCTAGCAACTACGTTTGCGCACTTGCAAATTTGTTCAATTATTTTGTATGTCGCGTTTGGAAATTACTTTTAAGTTGACGCCTTTATTCCAAATATATAAATATATTCGCGAATGCTTTTGCTACATTTTTTTTCACAAAAAAAATAAATAATAATTTACGCATAATTTTTGCTGAACTTTTAATGTATTTTCGTGCTTACGATAATCCTATATAAAGTATATTAGATATATATATAACTATACCTATACGTAGAACATCTGATTACTCACAAAATGGTACTGAACATAATTGAGAGTTTTTTGCTTGTTGAATGAAGAGAGAGATGACCAAATGTTTGGGGTTGGAGGAGTAGCCCTCACCCCAGTATGGTTATGTTATTTTTATACTACATTTGTATGATATGTATGTGGATTTTCCGCTTTTCCATTCCCTTTGTACATGTGCCCATTGTAGTGTACACAAAATTGTGTGCGTAATAGTATATACTACATACCGAGAGGAATACAATTTGTGCACGAATGACGAATTGGCTAGCTGAGAAGAAAAAAAAAAAAAAAAAAAAAAAATGAGGCTATCTGCCTATTATATCCTTGCAAATACTGATATCTCTATATTTTTTGCGCTCCCTCCTTGCAGGCCACTGGATCCGAATATAAAAACGCCCCCCTCAAACTCCCCGCAGATGTTGCTGAAGAAATAGCAACCACAGCAAAGAAGCTTGTTCAAGCAGGAAAGGGAATTTTAGCTGCTGACGAATCTACCCAAACTATTAAGAAAAGATTTGACAACATCAATGTAGAAAATACGGTTGAAAACAGAGCCAGCTACAGAGATTTACTTTTCGGAACTAAGGGATTAGGCAAATTTATATCAGGAGCAATTTTGTTTGAAGAAACTCTATTCCAGAAGAATGAAGCTGGTGTCCCTTTGGTAAATTTATTGCACGATGAGGGAATTATTCCAGGAATTAAGGTTGACAAAGGTTTAGTTACAATCCCATGCACTGATGACGAGAAGTCAACCCAAGGATTGGATGGTCTAGCTGAGAGGTGTAAAGAATATTACAAAGCTGGTGCAAGGTTTGCAAAATGGAGAGCTGTATTAGTAATTGATCCAGTTAAGGGAAAGCCAACTGATTTGTCCATTCAAGAAACTGCATGGGGATTAGCTAGATATGCATCTATCTGCCAACAGAACAAACTCGT
The DNA here is from genome assembly GCF_000956335.1 of Plasmodium fragile. Classification (NCBI taxonomy): domain Eukaryota; phylum Apicomplexa; class Aconoidasida; order Haemosporida; family Plasmodiidae; genus Plasmodium; species Plasmodium fragile. The sequence goes on along the minus strand of NW_012192606.1, from coordinate 308,536 downwards.
ACCAATTGTTGAACCCGAAATTTTGGCTGATGGTTCTCATACTATAGAAGTATGTGCAACTGTAACTCAGAAGGTCTTGGCTTGTGTTTTTAAGGCATTACATGATCAAGGAGTTTTATTGGAAGGAGCTTTATTGAAGCCCAACATGGTGACCGCAGGATACGACTGTGCTGTGAAAACCAAAACCCAGGACATTGGTTTCCTCACAGTGAGGACTTTAAGTAGGACGGTGCCCCCAGCTTTACCAGGAGTTGTATTCTTATCGGGAGGCCAATCAGAAGAAGAAGCATCTGTCAACCTGAATTCCATGAATGTGTTAGGTCCACACCCATGGGCATTGACCTTTTCCTACGGTAGAGCATTGCAGGCATCTGTTTTGAATACCTGGAAAGGAAAGAAGGAGAATGTTCAAAAGGCCAGAGAAGTGTTACTAAAGAGAGCAGAAGCGAACTCTTTGGCGACATATGGAAAGTACAAGGGAGGTGCAGGCGGAGCCGATGCAGGTGCATCCCTGTACGAAAAGAAATACGTATATTGAAATTTTCCTGGCACGAAGAAGAATTAAAAGACATTGGCACTTTGAATTTGAAGTATCCGAAATGTGTGTAAATGTGTACAAAATTAATGACCGCGCTAATGAAGAGCCATACGAAAGAAGACTTTACCTTTATGAAGTGTCCTGCTAAAATACAGACCCGCACAAACGTGTGCAGAAAAGCAGCTATATCTGCTGATCGCAGCATAAGCTCTTCCCATTTATGCGTGCCCCGTACCACGTGCACACACACATCCTGTATGTACCACACTGCTTCTTACCTCGATATGTTTTTATTTCCCTCCAAGCCGATACATATATATATGCATTCCATGTACTATTATATTAGCGAGAAAATGCCATTTTTCTGATTAAATTAGTGCTTTGACCGAGTGCCGACAAGCGTGTATACGAGCACGTGTGCTTATGTATGTATGCACGTATATGCATGTGTACATGTGTTCATGTGTTCCATCGAATATTATTTTTATACTACGTGTCAAGCCATGCAGCAAAGATTTTTTAATATTAATTAAAAACGAGTCAACTAAAAGAACCAAAAAAAAAATAATACAGTAGCAACAGTGGTAAGCATCAGTTATAATGCTAACAGGAATAAGCGAGCTAACTAAATTGCTAATTAGGGACGGCGTTAACACATATTGCCTCCCCGTGGTGCAATTCCGTCCACGCTTTCGTAAGCGGAAGCTCACATGTTGAGGTAGCATTCTTGAAATGTGCATTTTGGGATATGCCCAAATTACGATCATTTTTGTACACATTCATTCATGTTTGAAATATTTGGCGGATTAAAAATTGTGCAGGAAAAAAAAAAAAAAAAATGAGGGGTACAGAAACAGCTAGGGAAACACAAATTAGGGTTATTCTATATAAGTGGTCGTTGCATATGTGTGCAAATGAAACATGTAATAGTTGAGCACACAGCTATACTAAAAAAAAAAAAAAAAGAAAAAAAAAAAAGACAGAAGCCGGAGGAGTTCACTGGGGCAATGTACACAGAATGTAAGTGCCAAATTGTGGATTGCAAGTGGCGGTCTAAGCCCATTCGAGGTATTTCCTCACAAGAAGCTTACAAAACTGTTGGCCATCCCACATCCCCCTCTACCCACTGCGTATGAGTATGTAATACACCCATCAAACAATAATACATATAAATATGGTTACAAAAACAAAAAAAAAATGTGAAAAATTACAATCCCGCCATGTTAGGTGGAACTGCATATTTGAGCTCCGTTCCCATGGCATGAGGAGAAACTCTTGCTGGACTTGTTTACTTTTTTGAGACAAAGTAAGCTATCCTTGTCGATGCTCTGCCGCTTAAATGAAAATAATGTAGCTAAAAGGTGGGATAAAAATATGAAGCTGTGCACAGTGTTAGGAATTACAAAATATTGAACGCGTAAGGATGGAGGAAATTTTACGAACAAGTGGCACATCACAGGAAGTCTAATTGAATTGGACAAATGTTCGATTGTCTCGTGGTTACCTTAAGATGCACCCGAGCCATCCAGGGATGAGAATCTTGTGGTACTCCCTGAACATTACTTTGCTAGAAAAGGTTTAAAGATAATGCACGCACGTTGGACAAGGAAAAAAGGCAGAGTTGTTGTACGCATGTTTTACAATTTTCCTCTGTATCGCTCTTTATTTTATTTTTTAAAAAAAAAAAAAAAAGGTCTTACTTGAATGCGGAAGCTACGAAGCCAGAACATATGGGGGAAACCACGCTATTCTCAAATACTTTGTTCAATTCCCAGCATGTTAAGGTGCAGAAGCCTGTGAAATTGAGCAAGCGATGGGGTGCAAATGTATGGGGGGGGAAGGGGTGGAAGGACAAAAATATATATATATATATATATATATAAACGCCAAAATAGTATAAAATGACATAGCAGTGAGATAGGAAGAATATCATATATTTAAAACACTCTACTTTCGCGCACATGTGTGTATGAAGTGAAATACTAAAAATGTTCCTCCCCAAGTGCGAATACGTGTAGACATAGTTTTGTGGTACAACTGGACACTGCGTAAAACAACGAGGGGACATAAAATGGTGCCTTTTCATAAACGATGGGTAAAAATTTATATGTATGTACATGCACATATAGGACGGTATATGCACGTGCGTTTCTCTCGCTATGCAGGCCTACATGTCCAGAATGCAAGTCTCGAAGCGAGGAAATTTGAAACCTCAAAGTTTTTCTTCAAATTGGATATATTACGGAAGGGGAAAAAATTGGAAATATATTCGTTGCTCTTACGACTATTATAATAGTTTAATTTATTAGCCAGACGGATTTTTCTATGATGAGATAAACACTTGTGTGATAAGTGAGTTGTGCTGGGAGGACCTTTATTGCGTGTTAATGAAGAGAACCCTTTTTTAAAATAATGAAATATCAAGTTGTCATTTTTATATACATAAAACTTTCTATAAATTTCACGTCTAAAAACGTATCCAATTATGACCCCATTTAGATACATTCGAATGGTGTATATGGATACGATGTTTTTACACCTGATTTGGCTATCCTCCTTCATCATATTATTCATTTTAGCCTTTCCTGTTTTAACAGTAGCTTGTGAGCTTGGCTAATCTTGTACGTGTGTGCGGGGGGCTGCTTATGCGACGTTCCTTGTATTTCAAATATTACACTTTAATTTTTCAGTTGTTATTTTTCATTTTTTGTTTCCTTATTTTCACTTCTCCCGGGTGTCAACTGGTATAAGGTGAAAACGCGAAATGAGGAAAAAAGGCCACGCAAACAACTCATGTAAACTCATCAAAACTCACAAAAAGGCACATACGATGAGCGAGGGCGTAAACAACATGAATGGATAACCCTGTATATATGGTTGCACGTATGTACTACAAATCATTGCGTTTTTATTTATTTTTTTGGGGGGGGAACAGATGGCCAACCCCTCCTTTTTCGCCTATGTGGTGTAGTTTACTTTTTTTTGAATTGACCGCAAAGCGCGTGTGGCTTAGATGTACATGTTGAGTGTACAGCTGAACGTGTATTTTATCCTCCTCAGTTTTGTTCTTCCATTTTTTGGACACTGTACATGCGTTCCACTAACCCAAAATGTGGAACAAAATTGGTGCATTTTTTAGAAAAATAATAGGAGGACACAAGGAGGGGACAAAAATTCGTTCCAACTTTTGTGTGGCATTTTATTGCTTCTTATTTTGCACCGACGCTAAGGCTGTTTGTGTGGGTATATATGTGAAGTAGCTACGCAGCTACGAATGTAATATATGGATGTGTTCTTGTTTTGGGGAGGAGTGGCCTCTCACATGATGGCCTTCTTAATATTTTCAAGCTTCGTTTCCAAGTTTTTGATGAAGCACAAATTTTTGTTCCTCTCCGTGGTCAATATATCTGCCTGCTTTTTTACGTCTTCGTTTTTTTCATTTATTATGCTAATTTTTTTGAGCATATCATTTTTAAAACTGTCCATTTGGTCGTAAACCTTTTTCTTTTCTTTATTCAAAAATTCGGTGATGGTACCTTTTTTTTCTTCGTACAATTTTAGGTAAAGGGAGTTTTCCAAGTTGGCCTTTTCTTCTGTAGGGATATCCGTTTCAGCTGACACGTCCAACAGCGCCTTTGTGAGCTCGCCTATCTGTTCATGGAGTGGGATGGTCACGCAAAGGAAAGAAGTACGCCTACGTGTAGAAGCACTCATATGTGTAGATGCATTCGTGCCCATTTTATAATACTACGCGCTTTTCCCCCTTTTCCAGTACCTTCGTGTTTAAGCCTTTCGGCTCTGTGTCCTGTTCTGTCATTTTACGAAAAAAAGGTAAAGGGGCAAACACGAAGCTGCCAAGTGACCTTCTACTAATCGCCCCAAACGTAGCGTTATGCCACTCAGCAATGGTTAAAAAGATGTTGTTGAAGTGAGGCAAATTCTGAAAAATGCACACACAAATATGCCCATTAGGGGTTTCTCTATTCCTTCTTTTAGAATACTCACGTGGGCTTATAAACACGGCGCGTCCTTTTAGAAGTCGCGTTTAGTACAAATAAGTAGGAACGAAATGTTATGTGCACATTTTAGGTGGTCAACGGGGGAATTTTATTTTTTCTCAACTTTTTATTCAAAGAGGAAGAGCGTTTATCAATGTGTCTAAATGTTTTTTTTTTTTTTTTTTCAAAACAAAGAACTAATTATGCTCGATGGTGACGCCGACACATGATCCATTTGTGGGAGGAAGAACTTCACTGTTAAAGCACGTAAAAACGATTATTTATTTTTTCGCATTTTCCCCATTTTTGTACAAGCATAATCACGACTCAAAATCACAGTTTTTATTCGAAAACATAAAAAAGACGGTCTTGTTTAAGAATTATCATTTCAAAAAAAAAAAAAAAAAAAAAAAAACGCATGTTGCGCATAATCTATTTATGATGTATCGCTATTATGCACATAGGTATGTATGACATTTTGGAATCATTTTTTTTTTTTTTTTTTTTTTCCTTCATGGTTAGAGCATACAAATTACAATGCTGAAGATGTGATCATCGCAAAATTGTCCTGCTAGCGTATTTCGAAAAAGGGAGAATGTTCGACTAGTGCCATTTAGACTCGCGGACAGGCATTTTAGAACTTACATTTTTGAGCTGGACTTCGCAATAGGCGGTTTAATTTGCCCTTTTAATTACCCCAATAATTGCCTTCTTAATTCCTTCTTAAGCTACCTTATTAATTAAGTTTTCAATTAGCTATTTAATTGCCTACCCTTCCCCTCTAAAGTTCGCACATTAATTTCACCCAAGCGGGATTTATATATCCTCCCGTCTGACATTACGGACTTGAGTGAACGCTTGCGACATGCACATTCCACCCACTTTTACACTAGTCGACATATTTTTTTTTAAAATTATGCGTGTTATTTTATTAGCAGTGTAAAAGGGAACGACACAAAAAAAAAAGAAGTATCTTTAAAAGGAAATATAATGTGTGGTGTAGTTTCCTTCCAAATGAGAAAATTTTCTTCCCTTTTATATGAACTAAAATGGAGGGAATGCTTTACTAATTCTAACGATAACACGGCGGACGTGACATAGTGTAAAATGACCTACCGTGTATAATGCTTTACACTACTGTGTTATTATGTCATTTCGTTACGCTGCTATTATATTTACCTTGTTCTTTTTTTTTTGAATTTTTTTTTTTTTTGTCCCCTGTACATACATCATATCCCCCCTGTTGATAAAAATAGTTTGACATATTAATTTGAAAAAAAAAGGAGAAGGAATTGAAAAGTGAAAATTGTGCAATTCATTAACACACAAAATTTCCAGAACTTGCCAAGGGGTGTGAAAAAATATTGTGAATGGTTCAGTTGCCCTGGGTGTGAGAAGGAGACATATATACGTACATGCGAAATTCAGTTTTTGCCTTTTTCTTTTGTGGAAGTGGAACGTCGCACAAATTTGGGGGCAGCCCATATTCGTCCCACTTGAAAAGAAGAGGTATGGAAATTAAGAATCGAAACGAACAAGGCAAAAAATAGGAAAAAGCAGAAACAAAGTGTAGAAGCAACATAGAAAAAGGACAAAGCTAGAAGCTACAACTTGTAACTTGAAACGAAAATTTTCGAAATTGTACATGTAGCAACTGCGAAACCAACAAGTCGACCGCACGGTGAGAAGAACTACAAAACGGTTGAAGTAACAACATATATATGCCCTTAAAAACGGGAGCAAAAGAACAAAAAAATAAAATTAACACATTAAAAAAAAACGTCTTTCGAAAATGACCTGCAAAAATGTGTCCTGGTTAGTGGTTCCAATTTCAGAAAAATGATATTCCCAGAGGGGTGGTAGAAAAAAAAAAAAAAAAAAAAAACATCAAAATAATGCAACATAGCGCATTATATCACAAAACACAACGGAGTAACTGGAAAACCAACGAGGCGAGAGTTTTTCCAAGAAAGATATCAATTAGGACCAAGTGTGAGCGGCTTTCCTGCAGTGGCATTTGGCGTGTAACACACTTCCCGTGTATGTGTGTACATATGTGCTCGACCTGTAGACTCGTATTGGCATTTCTGCGCTTTGCACAGTGAAGGGTGTAAGCAGAGCGAAAACATGGAAGAAGAAAAAACTGTGGGGGAAGAAAAGGATCTCATTTCTCCGGAAAATATCTTCCACGATATTTGCACCTTGACCTTGAACAAGAACATCGAAATAGACATCATCCAAGAGGGGTAATGCTAAAAGGAAATATGTGAGCGCTGCTTGTGGTAGCGGCTGATGGTGCAATGCCTGTCCTGCGCGCATCCGTTGTATGCCTGTATATGTCCCACCGTTCATAACGCTACGTTATTTTTATTTTATTTTATTTTTTTTTTCCTCCACTTCTCCCCCCAGATTGCTGAAAAGAGTCATTGGCGATGAAGAATCCAATAGCATTCAATTCCTAGAAGAAAGCACTAATACGCAAAATGATTTGACAAAACTAAATGCACATTTGAAGGTAGACAAAATAAATTGGTCGCCAAATCAACACGAACTGAGGTACGCGGATATTCACATCACAGTCGATTTTAACAAGAACAAATTAAGTTATAGCATAGACAACTCAAAGATCCATAAATGCTATCACTACAAAATTACTCTTCTGCTGGACCATATTACACGTGAAGAACTCTCCTTTAGGGATAGCATTTTGTATTTATACAATAGGATCAATGATAAAAGTTCCATGACGTGTCAATGCTGGGATGATGGGAAGAATGCCGATAATTCTTTAAGGCAGAACGAATCCAAAGATGTGAATATTCTCAATAGTGGAGAGGTTGGAAATAGTAAGGCGTTTTCCACGGGTGAGAAGTTCGAAGAGCATATGAATTGGTACGAAGAGAAAGATAACTTGTTTTTGCACAAAAATGAAGACATAGAAGAGTTGAGGAGAACATCTCCCATTTCGTATGCCTTCGACCAGAACATCATTTTTTCAAACAAGGAAAATAACGATTCGGAAGATAGACAGTCGCATAAGTCGTATCAAGTGAAGCATCCAAAGAGGGAGGTTACTAAGAGGGCTATTACTAAGAAGGCGGAGGGGAACGTCGAGGATGTTTTGTCTTCCGATGTGGGGGCTGGTGCGGAGAGCGCCCGGGAGGTCGGGAAGGAAAAAAAGAAGGAAGACACTGTGCTAAACGGGGACGTGAAAAAAAATGTCCATGATGATAAGGAAGAAGATGTAATAGATTTCTCCAATGAAGGATTCCAACCAGTAGGCGAAGCCGCAGACGTAGACACAAAAGACGCGATAAAGCCATGGAAGGAAGAGAGCAGTTACAAGGATGGAGGCCCTGGATTTTCAATCAAAGATTTAGAAGAAATTAGCCGTTTTCTTCGAAATGATTATATGAGCAAAAAAGGGAAAGGTGGTAATTCTGTCATGATGGGAAGTAGGGCAGGAAAATATATAAGAGAAAACGAAAAAAAAAAAAAAAAGTTCATGAAAATTATGAATGAAAATATCCCCCTAACCCTTATTTTGTCAGATAAGGGTAACGAAATATGCAAAGAATTAATTAATAAGTATTCGAGGTATTATCGAGATTTTGTAGAGGAATGTGTTTTAGGGTGTGGTGGATTCGGATACGTAATGAAGGTAAAAAACAAGCGATTTAATATTACCTATGCTTTGAAGAAAATAACTTTGTCCAGCAGCAAAAAAGGAGCGTCCTCTTACCAACACTCCAGTAGTGATCGAATGAATGAAAATAACAGGTACATAATGGAGGAAGCAATAATGATTGCAAAGTTGCAACATGAAAATATTGTAAGGTACTACGATGCCTGGGTGGAAAATAACATCGACTACTACCTGCAGGATGAAGTGGAAAATAATTATGAACATGTTAGTAAAAAGAAAAAAAATTATACACACTATATGGAAGAAATAATTAACATGCGGCAGTTTTATAAGGAGAAAAAGGGGATAGATATTAATGAGAAATATCTGTACATACTGATGGAGTACTGTCCAGGAAAGACGCTTAGGGAGGCCATAGACTGCGGGTTAATATATAAAAATGAGAAACTCTTATGGGAATTGATAAAGCAAATTTTAAAAGGGTTACACTACATACATGATATGAAAATTATGCACAGGGATATAAAGCCGTCGAACATTTTTCTTCAAATTAGTGAAAACATCTTAACAGCCAAAATAGGAGACTTCGGATTAACCACCCGAATTGACAACACCACTAATAATATCAATCCATCAGCAGGAACAGTCAATTATATATCCCCTGAGCAGTTAAATGGCGAATATTTTGATCAAAAGGCGGACATTTTTTCCCTAGGTGTGGTCTTCTTCGAAATGTTCCACGAGCCGTTTTCTACCCTCATGGAGAGGTCCATAGTGTTATCTAATTTATTAAAAGGAATTTACCCAGATAATATAAAATCAGATCAGAAAATTTTCCATTTTTTGTCCAAATTGTTAGCTATAAACCCGCAGGAAAGATCTTGTGCTTATTCCCTACTGCATGAAAATTTTTTATTCTCCTTCGAAAAGGACTTCAGCGAAATATATAATTTAGTGGAGAATAAAAGGAACTGTGAGGAAGTGCACACCATAATTAGTACACTATTTGACAGGGTTGACAATTGTATGGAAGAAAGTCTGATCAAAAAGGAAGACATGGGATTATTTCAAGGCGCAAAAATGTTTACGGAAGAATCGGATATAAAAAAGTGCATTAAGAAAAAGATTATAACTTCGTTGAGAAATAGGGGAGCCATTTTTTTAATGACTCCAATGATTTTGCGAAATAAATATTATAACAATTTGGAACATTGTCATGTGGATGAGAATAACAATTCACATAATGCCAGTAAAAAAAAGGACTTCAAAATATCTAACATTTTTATTAACACCAATAGGAATGACAACCCTGATAATTTATTGTATCTACTAGACATTTATGGCAACAACGTCACGCTGAGACCTTCCTTTTTTTTCTCCTTCTCTGAGTACATCTATGAAAATCTCGAATGCTACAATAGGTATAATGAATCAAATTGTTTCTTCAAGTTTTACACTAGTGGGTGTACTTATAAATATCCCACTGTTCGAAGCAAGACAACGAAAAAGGATGTCCCTGCTCCAATTTACCCTGAGGAAACTGAAAAAATATTTTATTGCATTTTAATTAGTTCGAAGAATGTGTACGTACAGGAAGAATTAAATTATCTCTCAATCTTCTCCAATGCAGACATTCTGGTATCAGTCTACACCTTGTATAACCACATTTCGCACCTTAACAAATTGATATTTTTATGGTCCTATATTGACCTTCTCCCTCTGATACTGCAGGAATGTTTAGACATCCTTCCAGATCTGAGTGAAGAAATGAGTATTCATTTAAAGAAAAATTCACCTCTCCTAGGAAATAAGGCGAACATTATACCGCTCTTACAAAAGTTCAAAATTAGCAGTAATAATCTCTCCAAGGTGTGCGACTTTGTTTATTCCTTATTTCAGCTCAAGTGCGAAAATGGAAAAGTGGGCGAATATTTAAACTCTTTGAGTAAGTTCATATCTGATGATTTGACTAAACAGGGTGTCCTTCTTCCTCATCATAAAAGCTTTTTCGCAGTGAATGGAGATAAGAAAACTGGAAGTTATGGCACCAGCGATATTGCCATAGGGGGAATCATCATCAGTACAAATACTAGTGGTAATGTAGTTTCTTCCACTATTGCTAGTGGGAACCCCAGTTCCGGAGCCAGTGACACCTCCATTAGAAGAGCCCACAGCGTGCCAAACGACATAATGTATCCAAGCCCGATCAGCAAAGTAAAAACCCTTTTGATGATTGAGAAGGTGAAAAAGATCAATAGTTTTATCGTGACAAACACGGTCATTGAAAATACCTGCTTTGATTTATTTCTGAATTATGAAGAAAGCGTGTTTTCAAATGAAATTATATTTTATGTAATCGCCGAGGGGAAGAACAGGGATATCATAGCATGCGGAGGAAAATTCGATCGGGTCATTCAGCATATGAAGAACTGTGGTCCGGTGCCTGGTACAGTTTTCCCTGGCGGTGTGGGTACCAGCGTGGACATAATCAATGACACTGGTAGTCGCGTTATCGACGACGTGGGGATCTTGCTAGACAGCGATAACTGCTACGGGGTCGACTACGACACGGGCGGTGGTGGCACCGATTTGAATCTGATAAACATTAAAGCCTATGGAGTAGAAATTTATGTCGAGAAAATATTCCTAAAGGTAACAGAGTCTAATGAAAAACCGGCGCTAAATATTCAGTCCACAGCAACATCGGAGAGGACGCAGATTTTTAAAAATATCTTACCGTCCACAAGTCATCGAAATATTTTCTCCTGCTCAACAAATTTAATACAGTCCCCACTGAACAGTGGCCAATTTAGTTACTCATCCCCAAAGGTGGTTATTCAGGTGCACGAAATGTCGAACCTGTTAATAGCCTATGATTTGTCCAAACAATTGTTACACAAGAACATCCCTTCGTATATATACTTTTCCATCAATAATGCAAGCACGAAAAAGAAGATAAAAAATTTTAAGTCGCACAAGATAAGGTTTATCATTTCGATCAAGTCAAGTGGAAGCAACATCTCTTTCGATGCCCACAACCCAATAAAATTAAATGACGTTAATTATAAAATTTTTAATTCGAAAAATGAAGACTACAGTTTTATGCAGCAGGAGGAGTTAATAAATTACTTAATTAAGAACATCTAGTTGGTTTTCGCTCCGGTGAATTTTGTGTAGTCTCACCCAACTGGTATTTCATATGGTCAGCTTAAGTGTGGGAAACAGCGTTAAGCACAATTAAGTTCAGTCAGTCTCCTAAGCAGAAGGTATGCACATGTTATGCGCGCGTTGCATATACATATTGCGATGAGGCGAGTCATGTTAGCACACATCCATTCGCACGGTTTACTCGATCTCCGTGAGCACACCTGTGCCGAGTGCATTCTTGCTCATCGCACATTGCACATAGTACATCGCGCCGCATTTGTTTATCTTTTCAAGTTCACCCTTCCCAATTTGGAACATTATTAATTTTGCCAGGGTTGCTCATTTTTTGTGATTCTGCAGGTTCCTTATTAATGCAGTTTTGTCAATATTATGAAGTCTTTTCCTTTTTTCGTCATTTTTTCGTCCTTTTTTTGTTATTTTTTGGTGACCTTTTTCGTTATTTTTTCGTCTTTTTTTTTGTCATTTTTTTTGCTATCGTTTTCACGTTTAAGTGTGTATCCACGTTTTGCCACCGCCCTGGTGGTGCCCATGCACACAAACGTCTGCATGGGACCCTTTGCTCGGCTTGTTTGTAAGTACCTCAAGTATAATTGTATATACTTCCCTTCACAAACGAGATAACGAGCGTTTGCGTTAGATCATAAAAATTCTCCGTTCGCGTGTTATTTTTTTAACGGAGCACACGGCGGTATATTCGTTTTTGTGTTTGTATACACACATATATATTCATGTGCATGTGCTCTCTTCGCACTACCGTTTTTTTTTTTTTCATTTTTAAGAGTCAACTTTATGAAATCTCGAACACATTTATAAAAGAAAAAATTCGTTGTGGAGTTTTTAAACTACCCTAACGGTGGTGACAATATGGTCATAATTGGTGTCACCCTTTACTTTTTACTTTCGTACGTTGCTCTGTATGTTGCTTCAGGCTAAACATAAAACATAGCACCGGGAAGAAGTCACGCTGTAGGAATAGTCTACAACTTTCTTTTTTCCCCCTTCCTTTTTTTCTAAACCTAATGGTTACTCCCAAACCTTCTGGAAGTACACCTTATTGTATAATTATATAATTTGCCCAATTGGACCTCCAGCAAAAGACAAGCAGAAAATGGGAGAAGACAGAACGAACGAATAGATGCACAATTTGCGGAAACGTAAAAATTACATGTGTTCTTCAAATTGAAGCAAAACGCATACGGGGATCCTCCTTAAAGGGAACAGTTAGCTCCAAACAGGAAAAAAGGGGAGAGGGTGCGAAACGCATTTTGAGTAAATTGCACAAGACAAAAAAAAAACCTATTCAAAAGCTTACAAAAAAAAAAAAAAAAAGTGACCAAAAAATATTCGTCCATATGAGTATGAAGTCTATTTAGAAATCGTCCAAATTTTCATTTTCCTTAATGTGCTTAATGGCCTGATGGGTAAAAAAGGAGAAAATGACGTGGGTCAAGGATGTGGATGTAGCGCACACACGTGCATGAAATTGTACGTGCGATGAGCAAAATGCACATTTAATTGTCTCCCTCCATGTGAGCAAACTAGCGTTGGCATACCAAAATGGAATATTCTGCTAAACAAGTGTCCCTATCGTCAATGTACATGTATTTTCTCAAAACGTCTAAGCCTACAAAAAAGAAGAAACATAGGAAAAATAAAAGAACACTGATGATACACACATTAGGCCTACTTGAGGGGGGGGTTCCCACTTTCTTATGTTGGTTAAACCCACGCGTTGGTAGTTCTCTCTTCTGCCCCCCCCACACACACATCCCTTGGACTCTTCCAACGTACCGTTAATCCGTTTGACATAATTTGACACCTCTCGGTTTACACAAAAGTTAGCCACGAAGCTAAGGATGTATCTGTTTAAAACAAATTTATGATAAAGCATTTCCTCCTTTTTCGATAAATGGTCACTTCGCACTTGCAAAATTGTTTTCAAGTAGGTAAAAATAATGTCAAGAAAGTTTTTTTTTTCTGGACAAGACAGGTAGTCCAGTTCTTCATAACGGTCACTAAAAATGTTGGAAATGAATAAAATTAGCTTGAAAATTTCTAAACTGAATTTTTTTTTATGATATACGAACATATCCATGAATAGAACATTTTTATGATACATTTCGATATGCGCATTTTGGAAGTTGTCAAAATAGTTTACGTTATTTATGTACGTTAGACTTTCCTTTATGTGCTCAACGGTGTTTTTATACACATGTTGGTATTTGCAAATTTGTTCTGATTCCAAATTTTTTTCATCAAGGATGTTGTACACTGTTTCGTAAATGAGTTTAAACATCAATGCGATGTATTTGAATAAATAATTTTTGTTTTCCCCCTTGTGAACAATTTTCCACTTGCTCAGTACAATATTTTTCTTGAAAAATAAAAACACATTTTGGTTCATTTTTTCCGTGTGCGCGTAAAAATCAACATACAACAATTTCATATTTTGTAAAATGTGTAAAAATAACTTATTTTCATTTTTCAAGGAATTCTCAATAAATATATAAAAGTAGTTACAGATAGTTGCCTTTTTTTTAATTTTTTTTAAAAGATCCCAAAGAGACAAAAAAAGAACAAAGGAAAAATCTTCCACGTTGCAAAGCTGCTCATACGTTCTCTCATTTATTATAAAATTGTTCAGCAGCATAAAAATGTAATCCTTGTTAAGTCCTTTCATGATAATATGATAAAAATAAAAGGGATACAGAAATGCAAAAATTTCCGAGTTGTTTTCATTGTGGGTCACTAAATTAATTAAAAATATTAATTCGTACTTGTCCACGTCTGTGTATGGGGAGAGATTTCCAATTGTTTCCTCTCTTTCCAGGTTACTACTTCCATTTCCGCTTAAGCTATTCACAGCATCTGCATTATATTGTCTCCCTAAAAATAAACTCTGGTACGTTTTCCTGTCCGTTATTTTTTTTTTAATCGAGTCGTTATGTGGGATGTAAAAGATGATAATTTTCAATGCCTTAATGTAGTTACTCAGATGGGCTTCACGCTGTTCCACTGCTGCTGCTCCTCCGCCCTCGATTTTGTTTTTGCATATTGTGATTAATTGGATAATCTTGTTCTCTTCATTCTCGTCTAGTGTGGATCCTGCTTCTGAATTCTTGAAGTTGTAATGCTTCTCGATGAAGTCAACTTCATTGAACAGCTCAGGTGCCATGGTTTTTTGTCACGCTTTGGTTTGTTCAGGCGGATCACTTCTCAGATGGATCACTTTTTAGATGTATTTCTGCCAAAGAGAATGCTACTCCTTTCCAATTGCTGCTATAGGCCAATTGTGGCATCTATTTATGAACAGGCACGAAGCACTCTCGTACCCAACACGTGGACTGCAATATATGTAGAAGGTGCTATTCTCCGCCTTTTGCCGGCTTCATTCTGAGCACCTGATTGTTCGCGCAATTCAGTTTTTCTCATCGATCCGTTTGAAGCATTCTTACGGCCTTCTTTTATTCTAAAAAGTGTTACCTCTGAAGGATCTTATTAGGTATATTTTCTGCTCGGTTCTCACTTTGCACTTTTTTTATTCATCCCCGAAATGTTTCGAATGACAATATATATACGTTGCTTCATGTATGCACAACGTTTTTTTTTTCTTCTTTTCTCAATTTTTACACATTTTCGTAGCTCTCCCATTTTTACTAAGCAAAGCACGCATTGCACTTCAATGTGCGGTCAGGTTACTTTTAACAAATTGCAAATTTATCAAAAATTGATGTGATAACATATGTGGGTAAAATTCGAAATGGCGGAGAGAACAAAACTGTCAACCTCCACTTCTACAAACACTACGTATAATCGTGTAGGACCCCTTGGGAGTCATGTCACCCACATGTTGTCACGTAAAGGAGGCACAAGTTGAAAGAGATGATGGTTGGAGATCTGGGCGTAGACAATTCGGATTTACCTGTTCCCCGCTTACAAAAAAAAAAAAAAAAAAGAAGGATGATGTGCACCTTGTATGTCTCCTTACGCTGTGAAATTATGCACCGTGCTATTCATTTATTCATTTTTTTCTTTCCAATAAATTATACATAAGTGTTATGAGGGGGAATTTAAAAAAAAAAAAAAAAAAAAAAAAAAACAAGGGATAATGGCAAATTTATTACAATGTTTGGAAATATCCAGTTTTTGTGAACCTCCCCCTCATGGGGGCCTTCATCAACTCAAAATAGAGTACAGAAGCGACATCGAAGCGCATATTACAAAAAAGCAGCATTAAAAAAACGTAACCATGTAAAAAACTGGAATAAAAGGAGTATCTACGCCAATTAGAGTGCAACACATTTAGAGTTACTGTTAGACAAAAAAAAAGGCGTAATTGTAAAAACATAACGCATCCATGTCGCAACGTAATGTGACGGCAACTACAGACCGTGTCCTCTCCATTTCGTCATTTCGGTTGCTAACTTGTCCGTCTACAGGGGGGGGGGGGGGGCAAAAAAGAAGAAAAAAAAAAAAAACATGTGTAGTGTGTGGCAGAACAGTTGCGGTAGTGAATATGTCTTACAAATCGCACAAGTTCCGAATTAACGAATTTCGCTTTTTCGCCGTCCCTTCCGGTATGTTACCTCGGGATCATAATCGGGGAACTCCTTAATCAATTCGAAAATGGCATTTCTGGTTTTTTCGATTAACTGGTCGACTGTCATTCCAGGGGTGGGATAAAAAGGCTCTCCAAAAGAAAAATACACAGTTCCCATGTCCACCAATTTTGCTTTCACAGGCCACAATTTTCCAGACCCATGTAAAGCACATGGCAATATTTCACAATTATTTTCAATTGCGAATTTAAAAAAACCTGGTTTGAAAAACTGTAACTGTCCAGTAAGAGAACGTGTGCCTTCCGGAAATACAATTGTACCCATGTTCATAGATTGGTACTCTTTACAGGTTTTCATAACCTGTGCTACACTTCCTGGTTTAACTTCCCATCCACCTTTCCCTTTGGTAAAATGAATTGGCATATCCCCAGACAAATATATTGCCTGTCCTCCAAAGGGTATTCGAAGTAATGAGGCCTTAAAAACGTACTTCAAATTCCATGACACTGTAACTGCATTAACTACCCACGGGTCTAGTGAAGATAAGTGGTTGACAAATAGAACTGTTGTGGTTGGCCTGTATCCCTTCCTCGGTTTCCTGATTGTTTTTAATTTCCAAAATGGGTTCAACGGGGACAATGCTGTGTAGAAATAAGGGGGGGGAGATCGCCATAGCGTCAGGGGTGGCAATATACGTGAAAGTGTATAATCATGTTGGTACCTCTACACACACACACACACGCATGGTTGATCCTCACATTATCTTTTTTGGTACAGTGGAGTAGTAAGTTCACTGTTCACACTTTCCCTTTTGTCCCTTCCACATGGGGATGTTTTTTTTTTTTTTTTTTGTTTTTTGGAGCTCTTCTACACTTCTCTCACTGTCGTTCTCACTTGGGGTCTAACTCAGGAAGCCCCTTTTAAGCAGCTTCCCCATTTTCTACTTACCCAAGAACATACAAATCCTAAAGCAGTAGGAAAGTATCGTTAAGCGTGCCTTTTTGCTACATATAATCAGAGGCAAGAACAAAACGATACATATCATTTGCAAAATTGGAGCAAGAACCATTGCAAATGATATGAGGACATACATGTAAGTGGTCACAATGAGCCTAATGATAACATTAGATTGCTTGTCTTTCTTTTTTTTGGGTTCTTCCATTTTTCCTAAAACATAAGTTAGTTAAAATGCTGGAGTGTGGGGTGAAGAGAATCAAATTCTGTTCTTGGCAATTTGGACCTTTTATATGACACTGTTGCTTATAGAATAGTGGTATATTTTTATGGTGTATTTTTTGTAGCCATCTACGTAGCTTCACAGGGGACAGAAACAGGGAGCAATTATGTAAATGCGTAGAGGGGCTATAAATTTGCCTATGGGGGGATTTCCCATAAGGAGTATGAAAATTCAAAGGCAATGCTTCACATGTAGGGGGAGCACTGCAGTCATGAAACGGGGGCGTGCACATGTGCATCTATGCTTACAAGTCCGCACGTAATGTGCGCATTTGTGCGAAACGTGAGGCGTGAACGGATGTTGGAGAAACAGGATTGGAAGCAAAAAAAAACGAGAAACAAAATAGGAAAAAAAATTTGCGAAAAAAAAAAAAATCACTATCTCCTAGGCACAAAGTTGCTTTAAAAAAAAACTAAAAAAGCTCATTTTCACTACGACGATCACATCAAGCGACTTCTTAATGTAGACGTCACCAAGGGAAAAAAAGGGGAGAACGCAAACAAAAAAAAAAAAGAAAAGAAAAAAATTGTTAAGTAGGGTAGTACTCTGCGAAGGAGATGCTTGTGTGAATATAAACTTGCAAAATGTGAATAAACACAGATCGATATGCATATAACATAGCACATTATTACGGGCGCGTATATACACGTGCTTTATGAACTTGAGTCTACATGGCAGCAATAAAGAACGCAGTGTGCAACAGGGTAAATATTCTGTACATAGATGGTACAAAACCAAAGGAGGAACGAGCAACGTGCAAAATTGGGTGTTAGTGTATAGGTCAAATTTACCTTACTCCTTTGTGCCGTTTGTCACTGTTGCACATGAACTTTTTATAACATACGAAATGCCAAAGAGTGAAATATATACTAAAAAATAATGAACAAATTGTAACAAAAAAAAAAAAAAAAAATGGTTAAGGGGAATTCCAACTTGTAACATTACAAATTGCATTTTTGCGAAAAAAAAGTGAACACTTCAAATTGCGAAGTAGCCAATTTTACGTTCCAGGTTAAGTAAAATGTTTACACGATTTTTTCGTATGTTATAAAAGTACATAAAAAAAAAAAAAAAAAAAAAAAAAAATGGACTACAATTAAATATCCCATTTTATCTTAATAACGTATGTTGTAAACTCTACGCATTTCTAAAATTGAGGAGAGAAAAATTAGTAAAACGCCCAGTTTGGAAATTTTGCGCACACAAAAAGTGAATAACGGTGTTATCATGTAGGTGAAAAAAATATATGTGAATGTGTGGTAGACGAGTACATGATAGCTTCATTGGGTGTATGTATAAACGAGGATAAACAGAGAGCTACTTGTGCCATTTGCAACAGTTTAAAAAAAAAAAGAACTTTTAATTTCAATAAGTTAGCGAAACAGGGAAGAAAAAAAAAGTGCCCTGTTACATGTACATCCGCTGCATTGAATTCGAAGAACAGCGATATGTACATGGACTATGAAAAATTGAAAAATATACAAACACAGCTTGTGCGAAGTGATTCTTTGCTGACATAGAACCATGTTATGTGAACGCTCCAAGGTGTATAAATGGATGAGAGCACTTAGCCCGTAAGTGCAAATATAATTATGTCTTGCCCCTTTTATTGTGATTTTCCGTCCTGCGTTAAAAAATCACCCCCCTAAAGGGGGAAAATACATACATATATATATGTACACACAATGTTTTATATATGCGCGCATCTGGACAATGGGGGCATGCGTACAAAGGGTTGAAGAGACAAACGCGTTCACTTGTACAATCGCGCGGAAGCGGTTAGCGAGAATAACCTGAATTTGCGAATTCGCTTTTTTTCATTATCGAGGTATTCCTTAAGGTATATCTGCTTTTCCACGCCAGACTCATCTTCATATTTGTCTCCAAATATTTCCTGGACTTCCAAGTCCATCTTTTCTCGACCAAAACGCACATACAAGATTTGGAGCGTTTTCTCCACAGTTATGTACCCATTCATTTCATAATCGAACATGAAAAACTGAATTATGTTGTATAGGTCACTCGGTATTTGCTTCTTTTTGTCGTTTACACACCGCAGGTATAGAAAATAAATTTCATCATAGTCTAGACAGTTGTCCATGTTGTCATCGAACTCCCATATCATTCTTTCGACTTCGCTCTGGCGGAGGGGTGGAGGAAATTCTGTTTCATTGGCCTGCTAGCTCATTTTGGTCTGCCTATTCGCGCATTTGTATGGGCCTATTCGCTTATTTGTCTACCTATACGCTCATTCTTGTTTGCCTATTTGTTTGTCCATCCTCAATTTCAACAAAGAGACACAGCTTAGCGTTTCCCCTTTAGGGTACTCCACAGTTGGCGAGTTACACTACGCCGATTTGCAAACGTTATAACGTTCGCCAGCTCAACGCAGGAAGAGCGCTACAAACTCTCATTCTCTCCCATGTCTTCTACATCATTTTGTATGAGGATGCAGAAGCGATGTGCCTAAAATGGGTGTACTGCAAAAGAATGAGTAGCTCATTTGAACTCAAAATTAAGCAGCGGGAAGAGGTATAACCTTAGAAATCTTGTAATTATATTTATGCAAAATGTCATGCAGATTGCAAACGGAAATTTTTCCTTTATTGTCCTTGTCCATCATCTTAAAAACTCTCTGCAAATTTTTTTTTTCCGTGTTGGAAATTTTTTTCAAATTTTTGATGTCTAAAGGGGCTATAAATCCATTTCCACAAATATAAAAATTGGGATTCTTTTCACTATTTAATTTTTCGATAACGGGTATGTACGGGTTGTCGTTCATTTTGTTGGCTCTATTTGATTTTTATTTTTATAATTGTTTCTTAACTATTCTGGCGGATTTTCAATTTTGTTAAAGTCGTTATTCAGTACTAAGTTGTCAGGAACATTCCTTCCATGGCAATGCCCAATTCCTGTGAGGAAATATATGTGCCTTACTTGTCAAGTGTGCAAAGGAAAAAAAAATAATATTAAGTAAAAATGGAAATAAATCGTGCTGCTCAAATGAACAAGAAAAAAAAAAAAAAAAAAAAAAAAAAAGACCGGACCGGAGCGGAGCGCACCGGACCGCGAAGGAGAGCAATGTTAAAGCATTTATATAGGAAGTAAAAATGAATTTCAGCACTTGCGCAGTTACCGTGTCGTAGGGGGGAAATAGCAGTGAAATGTTTCTACAAAGATAAAATTCGCATTTTTTCCCTTTTATGCATCTTTAATATTGTCATTTTTCTGCATTCATTATGTCGTTACACATGTCTAACTGAATGACAAGCATCAAAAAGGGAGACCTAGTTATACACATTCCCTACGAGCGCGAAATAATGCGCATGCACATGAGATAAAATGTTCCCACAGAATGCACCGCGATGTTGAAACATAATGGCATAGCGAAAGACTGAATGAGAAAGAGAGGTGTACCTTAATCCGACATTTGTTCATCTCTTTCTCTCGCTTTTTAAACGATTTCCAAATGGAACAAGTCAACAGAAAGGGGGTGAAAGATAACAAATTTGGGAACTGCGGCAACAAAGAAAAAAATGCTACATGTGGCGAGGAAGAAGAACGGGAGGGTTCCCCTTTTTTGACGCCCGCCTATTTTGTCCATAATAGGGAAAAGGCTTTAAAAGAATTTATCAGGAAAAAAAATGAGAACATGACAAAAAGAGGCATCTTAAAGAATAACATTTCTTGCAAGTACTTTCAGATAACTCCAGATATCGTTACCTTCACTTCTTATGCCCCTTTCAAAAAATACGAAAGGGTTGTAACGTTAAAGTAATTTAATCTTTCGCCGTTGTAAAGAAAAAGAGCAACAAATTGCGCAACGAGGGTGTCCAATAACATTTTGCATGTCTGCGCATCTTTGGAAAATGCTCATGAAGTGTGCCGAAAAAGACGTACAAACATGTAAGTCGCTACTTGATGACAATATTTTTGCAAAATTTTTTTCCTTAAAAATTAATTCTTGTAGAAATGTCGATGCCAACGCGAGAAACCTCAAGTTGGGATTAGGAGAAAACCATATCTTCAAAGTGAAGTACATTTCGGATATCAAAAAAAAGGTAAACTTTTTAAATAATTCCTATGTGCACCATGTAAATATATATTTTTTGTACTTATTTTATATTCGCTTTATCTGCACTATTACTTCATTTTTGTAGGTTGCTCCCGGGATGCTATTTACCTTCAAGGTTGGGACTTCACACAACGCATTGACTTTTTTTATATTTGCGAATTGAAGGGCAGTGTCTTAACAATTACACTCTGTGAAGATGAAAATATTACAAAAACGAAGAGAGAAGCGAAACCCTGCAGAGCACATAAACCTATCGAGTAACAATTAAAAGGGTTCATTAAAAATCCGTTTCGATAATACAACCATTTCATTTCCCTTTAGGTGGAATTTTACCCGCAATCGTGTGAAAATTACGAATATGATCTGGAGATTCAGACAGAGGTAGACAACACATGTGCAGTATAACTAGGGTGCGTCATGTTTACCCATAAAGCGCTTGCATCATTAGACCATCCCCTGTTTTTATTGTATATTTTTTTTTTGTCTTCACTCCGTAAAACTGCACAAGCGCACATTTCGATCGATAAAAACTCCGTTGTACTTTACAGGGTACATCCTTTACATTGCCTATACGATGCATGAACGATGAAATAATTTTGGATGTGCAAGACGAGATAAAGATGAATGAAACCCCGATTTATATGAAAAGCGAAAAAAGCATAACGATCAAAAATATCGGGAAATATGAAAATAAATTCCAAATCAGCATAGCACCTCCCTTTTATGTTAATTCTTCTATCCATGTGCTGAAGGAGGGGGAGATGATAGAAGTTAGAATTTTATCTTTAAAATGGCGACAGGGAGATATAGACGCTCTTCGCTTAGCAGCAAGATGACGCTCTTCCTTTTGTCCTTTCGAATGGGGCCTAGCCCTTTTTGTGGATACAGAGACATACCAATACATGCGCGCATAATTTTTTTTGCACAACTGCAGACGAAGATCACGTTCCTGCCTGTCCAAAAAAGAACATACGAAGACTACATGATAATAAATTACGAAAATGTAATGAGCACATTAAAATATAGCTTATCTGTTTTGCAAAAAAGGATAAACCCAAATGTGCAATCTTTAAAAAAAAAAAAAAAAAAAAAAAAAACTTTTATTTTGTTAGGGAATAAGGACCTACACGAACATACGAGGAGAAGGAATTGTGGCCGAGGTCCTAATAAAAGATAAGGATCTCACTGCAGAAGACGTGTACATTAACACACGTAAAGAAATAAATATCTTCATTAAGAATTTATCCTTCTTTTTGCTAACATATAATATAACAAAGTATAATGTGTACGAGTCTAAATATGTAAGTGCGTTGAGCCATGCGCTGCATTCTGCGTACACGAATTAGCACAATCAATACATATATATGTATATATATTAAAATGATGTTCATTCCTAAAGAGCAAACGCAATTAGTGATTCCCACTTTTATGCGTTTCAGGATGACCCTTCAACGGATATAAAAGATGTTACCTTCGATGAGGGGGACAGAATAATCCAAAAGACGTTCATTCGAGACAGCGAATTGTTGGACGAGAATATAGTAGAGAATGCCCTATACAAAAATGATGAATCCTTGCAGCGTGGTGGCGAAAGCGGAGTCAGCAGTGGAGATTGCAGCGGTGGAGATAGCAGCAGTGATGATCACATTTGGGGAACAACCCCCAGTGGAGACAACCTACCCGACGGGGAACCCCATATGGAGAGCGAAGAATGCGACCAAAAGAATGACACATTTGATTCGGAACCTTCCGATAGGTCAAACATATCACATTATGATGAGCCAAAAAGGTGTAAAAAACAAACAAAAAAAAATATCATAGACATATTCCCTAAGTGCAAAAAACTATACAGTGAAACAAACACCCCCCTCACCGTTGCACTGTGTCCCAAGTTTGCCTCATTTTACAAAATAGTAATATTCCTATTTATAAGAGGATACAAGAAGGAAGAAAAAATAGTTGTGTACTTAAAAAGTATAGCACCCGAAATTGTCATAGCAGAAAGGATCCACAGAATTGACAGCATTTTAATTAACACATGCAAAAGGCTATCCTTCGAACTGGTGAACAACACTCAGTTTGATGTTCCCATGAAAATAGAAAAAGTAGAGGATAATTATAACGAATTCGAAGTTGCACGCGGAAATTTTACTGTACTGAAAAATTCTACCCACTCCCTTGAAATGGTATATATGCCAAAAGTGAATGGGACATCAGAGAAGACATTCATAATTCATCAGAAGTATACAAATGTGAAAAGAAAATTACAGGTAGTGAGTAAGTGCAATTTTCCCCAAGTCCTGTTAGACATAGAAGAAATAAACTTTAATCAAGTGTCACACAGCTTTGAGTACAAAAAAATAATTACCATAGTTAACAACTCGGAGTTGACTCTTCATTATGGATTTAATATTCCTAACGAATTGAAAGATGAAGTAAAAATTGAAAAAAACTGTAACCAATTAAACCAATTTGGTGAAGAAAAAATAGTCTTATCATTTTACCCTAAACAAATAAAAACATACATGACGAGTGTAGAACTGTATCTAAGTGAAATTAAAACCTTTAAAAAGAACTTAGCTTTTCGTGCCATATGCTCCAAGCCGAACGTATTATGTGAACCCGTTTTCCTCAACATAGAACCTATGATTATAGATAAAATGTACACCGAACAAATTAACCTAATTAACAAGTCGGAAGACACGGATGTGAAATATGAATTATTTGTGGACGAAGAAATCTCCTGCATATGCGATTTGCACATTTCTCACAAGGATGGAGTGATCAAAAGAAACCAAGTCCAAAGTGTCCACATTAGCATAAAGAGCAAAATTATAGGGTATATCCTTATCGTGATTAAAGTTAAAATATTCGGGTGTGCGGATCTTTTATTTTTAAATATTAAAGCTTACTGCACTTGTCCCACCGTAAAAATTATTCCTAGTATAATTGACTTTGAAAAGTGCAACTGTTTAGATGTAAAAGAAAAAGTGATTGAAATAAAAAATGAAAGTCCCATTAATACCTTTATCAGCTTGTCCAACGAGCTACCTGTCTTCAGCTTTTCGAAAAATAACTTTTATATAGAACCGCACGAATGCGTTTTTGTCCCTGTTTTTGTGGAGTGCTTAGACACCACGGCTTACATGGACACACTGAGGGTGAACGTCCATCGGAAGGAGGACATTTTGGTTCCCCTGAAGGCTCAGGTATGTGTCTCTGCTCTCTGGTTGTGGGCACAAGGTTGCGTGACCGTCTGGGTGATCACCACATAGTGCAACCAACATACGGCCATACCGCTCCCCCCCCCCTTTGCAGGGCGTTGGATCTCCAATCCTAGTCAACCATAGCGGAATAAACTTTGAAGTCACTCACACGGGCAAAAAATATGTCCACGAGCTGATCATCTCCAACAGAGGGACGAGCGAAAGGAGCGTGTACTTCCTGTTCGAGTCCGAAAAGAAAAGAAAGAAGAAAAATGAAAGCCCTGAAATATTTGGCGTGACCCCAAGGAGCGTGTCTATAAAGGGGGGCAGTGAAGCGGTGTGTATTGTAAGCGCGCTCAACTGCAAAGAGGAAAAGTGCGAGGATATTCTCTACGTGCATGAAGATACAATCGGCAAGAAGAAAGTGTGTGCAAGTTTTAAAAAAATAAAAATAGAAGCTTCGTTTGTTCACCCGGAGATCGAAATATGCGACATTGCGAACTTTGTTTATGACTTTAATGAGCAAGGGGGAGTGGAAAAAGACGATTTGGAAAACCGGCCCACGGAGAAGTGCCAAAATTCTGTAGATGAAAGAAGAGAAAACAGATCAAAGCAGTGTATTACCCATTCGAAAAATATGAACAAACTAATGCAAGAAGTCGAAATGAAGAATCTGCGGAATGCAAATGTAAAGTTCATCTTGTCCACTAAGTTACCCTTTTCTATGGAGCAAGAAGTAATAGAATTGAGACCAATGGAAAGAAAAAAAAACCGAATCTTTTTTGACGTGGATTTTATGAATAACAAAATTAGTAATACTTATCAGGATCATCTGATTGTCCACTTTGTGGAAAATGGAAGAAGACAAAAATATGAATTACTTGGAAAGACAATATATCCTAATATTGTGATGAGTAAAAGTTCTGTAGACTTTCAGTACATTTTAAAAAATTTATGTGCCCAAGAAACAGTGGAAATCAAAAATGTGTGTAATTTTAAAGTGTACTTCCAGTGGTTTTTTGAAGAAAATAATATGTATGCAAATTTTAATCAAGTGTTTAATATAATTCCACATAGAGGTTTTTTACTGCCCTACGAAAAAAAACAAATAACGCTTACTTATAACAGCATAAATGAAAGCTATTACAATGTTAATGTTTTGTGTCAAATTAGGAATGGCCCCATTTATCCCCTCAAATTGATAGGTGGATATTCAGACATTAAATATAGCATCAACAAGAGGGAGTTGAATTATGATTTGCACTACAAATCCGTTGGGGAAGATTTTATAACCATCCAAAATACAGGGAAAATTAAACTTTTCGTTGAAATTGTGTATAATATAAAATTTCCTTCTCTACTGTATACAAATGTGAATAATTTTTTTATCGAGCCACACAACAGTAAGGACATCATTTTTTACTTCATACCTGGTATTCCGCAAAATGTGAAGGAGGTCATTTTGCTTAAAATTTGCAATTTTGAGGAAATTAAAGTGACTTTACATTCCAGGGACAGATCCAATGTGTTGCTTCTGACTGTCCAAGATGTTGAGGATGGATGTGCTGATAGGAAAAATGGAGAACTAGCGGATGAAGTGTACCCGCAAGAATGTGATCCAAACCGCGAAACGGAGAATTGGGAGAGAAAGAAGAGCAAATTTAACCCCATAGACACCTTGATAAGCAAAGCCTTGTTACCTTTTAACGAGAATTCTCATTATGAAAATCAGCGAAGGGGGCTAATCCAAAAGCTGAAAAGCAGATACGCGGAGGTATTTCTGTCCCTCGGTAGGCACATCGAAGAAATATTGGCCCTTTATCACGACCGCGCGATTGGAGTTAGCGCGCAAGGGGTGCATACGGAGACGAATGACGAACAAATGGGTATAATAGGTGACGCGGATGAAGTGAGCGAAGTGGGAGAATTGGGCGAATCTGTTGAAGTCTACAGGGAGAACCAAATGGACAACGTATCCGGCGGCTCAACTAAAAGAACAGACGCGTCCGAAGGCCTCAAGCGCAAATATAACCTTATAGGAATCTTAAAAAGTTACTGCGCTAAAAACAGCAGCCTCTGTTGCATCTTTTCCGATTTGCTGAAATGCTTCATTTTGAACCAAAAGGATGACAAGTACATTCTCGGGAGCTTTTCAAAGTTGAAGAAGTTAGGTAAACATATTTTCCAGCTTTGATAATGCATTCGAAAGAGGTGTATTTGTGATAAAGACGCGAAGCATTGCATTGTTCCAAACAGCGCAGTCAATTTTGTATCATTTGAAGAGTGTGCAGCTTCTACGGTTTGTATAGCATGCGCAACGTGTTTAGAAATAATGCCCCCTTTTTTCACATATCCCTCGCAGCCAACTTCGAGAAGCTGTCCTGCCACGGCTACGTGAGCAACGAGTACATCCTAAAATATCTGAAGCGAGTAATTTTAGAAAACAACAGCGAGCTACAACGTGTGTACTTAAATATGGGAAATGTAACGATTAAAGAAAAGAAAGAGGGTGTAATTACGCTAAAGAATGTAAGTAGAGACAAGGTAAAATTAAGTTACCATTTGGGTAATCCAGAAATGAAGGACATAATAACATTAGCATGTGAACATAAGGAAGTAGATAAGGACGATTCCATCAACTTGAAAATTATAATTGATAATAAGTTTGCAAAGGAAAAATTATTTTCAGAACAAATGTTCATATGCATGAATGACAAAAACTATTACACAGTGGATATAAATTTTAATTACATCATTCCGGATCTGCATATATATTATAGACAAATTCATTTTGAAAAAGTAGAAGTGAAAAAGTGTTTATGCAAAACGAACCGATTGATAAATACCAAAAATGTGAATGTAAAATTTAAAGTGAAAAATATAATTTTCTTCAATAAAAAGTTAGAATATTATCACTTAAAAAAAAAGGCCCAAATTTTTATAATACCTAGTAAGGGGATCATTAAGAGTAATTCATTTTTGGACATTCGCATATTCTTTGAGCCTTCGGATGTTTATAAAAATGCCAAAGTAAGTATAGAACTGTTCATTTATCATTCCAATTTTACAAAAAGCATGGACGTTTATCTGAACAGCGTTAGGGATCACGTGCAGGCTGACCCCAGTGACATTATTGTCAAACCGCTCCTCCTCAACAGTGGAAACGTACACCACAACATGAAAATTACAAACTTTAACAACTATTCCAAGTATCTGTTTATTTATAACTTGGATAACTACTATAAGTATTTTCAAAGCTTCCTATATGATCTGCTGTCCATCCACTCACATATATATATTGAAAAGAACGACGAAAGTGATTTTTTTTATAGCAATTTGATGGACTACCTGGTGGGTCTGTACAGAAGGCAGTTAGATCGAATAAGAAATTGCAACCAAGAGGGGACAAGCGTTATGAACGGTGACTTAAATAGTTATGTCACACAAAGTTGGCATAATAGCGAGGAACAGGAGGAACGACAAGGAGTCACACACGAGACGGAGGGTGTCAAACTGGATGATGAAAACAAAATAGGGGAAAGAAACCTCTTACATGTAGAACACCAAAAAGGACGTAAACTTGCCGAAGGACAGTGCAAAGACAAAAAGGGAAAATACAAATCGAAGAAGATGAACGAAACGGAAAGGGAAAAAGGGAATGACAAAACAGATGAACTAACAAACAAAAAGGAAAAACTGAATGATATACTAGCCGATTGTATACCTCCAACAAAAGATGATTCAAAGGGTGTAGGTACAATCCCGAATGAACAACAAAGGAATATCAAAATTTTAGAAAATAAAATTGCCATTTTAGACCAACTTATACAGACAAATGAAAGGAAGTACAATTATTTCGAAGAATATTTAAACATAATAAAGATAAAGAAAAAAATAAAACAAAATTTCTTGCTCATTTGTCCAAAATATGTGAATCATAAGGGGATTGGAAGCTACCTCGTGAATAATACCGTTTTGAATTTTTCTCCGCTAAAAAAAACAGAAACGGGTATCGACCCTGAGAATGATAACTTGCTAACGATTGGAGAAATAATACGATGGTGTAAAGAGATTAACGAGAAGGACAACTACCCATCCAGCGTGAAAAGGAGCTTCATTCATTACATCATGCATGAGAGGAACATAAACCGGAATAGACATTCTACCAAAAAGCTAAGGACGTCTAACAGAAGTATGAACGAACGTTTGGCGAATGCGGCCTGTTCGGGACTTTCTGCACTTTCTGGGCAGACGCAGGAGAACAGCTTAGACTACTACGTGAGTGAAGTGCTAAATGTGGGAGAGAAAAGGAGAGACCAAGAGCAAGCCGATGACGACATAAACACAAATGATGGCATGAAAATTAATGGGGATAAAGACTCACACCTAATTTTAAAAGGAGGTACATTTAAGCAGCCAGTAGGAGTCCTAAATGAACATGCTCATGATGCAAAGGACACGAGGGTGGATAACGAAAAAGATGGGAATTGCACAAATGTGGGTAAAAATAAACTCAAGAAAACACCAAACTTAAGAAGCATAAAATCTAAGATAGACAATAAGCATGCGATAAGTATGCAAAGAAAAAAAAACAACTGCAGGAACGACCACGCAAAAAACAATGATGGTGGTAGTTTATTGGACCAGAAGGCGTTCTTTAACAAGTACAACTTGAGACACAACTCAGATTTCGTGAAGCACTTTTTTCACTTTTCCCTCCTCAACGATGAAAACTTTATGAATGACGTGCAATCATTTTTAAAATTAACCATGACGGAACGGAAAAAAAACAAAGGAGAAAATTCTAACAAAAAGAATAGCACCTTTGCAAATCTGTTTGAGATAATCTTGCAGAAAGTGCTACTCTCCCCGTTGTACGTGAATGGTGTGGTGTTTTTCTTTAAAAAAAATGAATACATAAATTCGGAGTGTTTTTTCACCACAGTTTTGAGGCTCACTTCGGATGAGAATAATCATATAATTTATTTGAACCCGGTTGAAGGGTATGAGGAATTTTTTAACCCGTCTAACGGTGTGGACAGGAAGAAAAACGCGGAAAGCGAAGGGGGTAAAAGAAGCGACGCAAAGGAGAACCAAACAACGGATGCACAAAGACTTAAATACTTTTATGAAAATATGACCAAAAAATATCAAGAAAAGATTGAGCGGAAATTAAAAGAAAAGCAGCAAATCGAAAAAATATTGGAGTCGTTAAGCGGACACACCGATTCAAGCAATGCTGAACTGGTTCCGCGTAATGTAGATTGCAGTGATAAAAAGAAGGGGGATATTGAGCAGGATGGGAAAAACGCCAACTTAGAAGGTCAAACGGAAGAAGTGGGGGAATATTCGTCATGCGTTGAGAAGAAAGACGGAGATGAATTTCTAGCATGCTCTAAAAAAGGTGAATCATGGGAAGACACACACGATAGCGACATGTTAAGCGAAAAGGGGCCAAGCACGAAAAAAGACGTACAGTGTATGAATGCGAATGTGCAGAGCGCTGTAGAGAGGCTATATGAAAAATTCGTAGTTTGCAAAGAAAAAAAAATCCTGAATAAGCAAATAACTGGGCAACTTAAAAGTTACTGTGTTGAAAGAAATGCACAAGTGGATGAGCAAATTATCAAGTATAATAAAAAGGTGAGCAAAATTAATAGTTACATGAAAAGCAACGACTACGTGGAACATGTGTCATTTTACAAAGAATTAAAAACTGTATTGCGTAACTTATTGAGAGATCATATAAGGAAAGGAACGGATAACTATTCCTCCAAATTGGCGTGTCCAGATATGGCGGATCCTCTCGCGTGTAATGAACAAAAGGGAGAAACATCTAATAATTACACAGAACAAAGTGGGAAAGAAAAAAGAAGTAGCATGTACGTAAGAAGAATAAATATCCAACTTGGTGATAATTTTGTGGAAACAATATATCAGGAGGACGGTGAACTGAAAAACGTAAGTAGTGGAGTCATCGATGGAGTAGAGATAACGGGACAGAATAATGAAGAAGAGGAGGATGAAATTGGAAAAGTCGCAGAAAGTACCATTAAAACAGTAGAGGGAAACAACATTAATAAAAAATTTGATTCGAAGTATGTTCAGATGGAATGCGGTGGAGGCAAAGACAGAATTGCTGTCAGCGAAAAAATGCCAAACGGAGGTGCAGCGGAACGTTGCAACCAAGTTGAGGAAAGCGTAAAAACAGTTGTTAACAAAAATGAAGAACTGGTGAGATACTTAAAACAAACATTTGTTCAAGTCAACTTCATTTACTTTTTTATAAACGAAGAATTATGCTTTAGAAAGAGGAACGTTCTGAACGAAATTTCCAAAATCGTGCAGGAAAAATATAGAGACGTAAAAACATCCGCCTACTTCTTTGACATCCCAAACTCCAAAAGGTACGACGCATTCAATATGCAGAGTTTCATGCAAATCAAAAATAAAGTCGAAAAATGCGAGTGTAATTTTTATGTTACCAATGAGAAGGATCAAGTTGGTGTGGTGTCCCCGAGAGATGGACGCGAAGAAGACAATGTGGTAAAAGAGGAATCGCACGAGGGGGAACTACCAAAGGGAGATGCACAAGTGGGGAACGAGTTACACAGAGGAAAATCAAAAAGGAAGAAAAAGGAGAAGAAAAAAGAAAACTCCACAATAAAAGAAGCAAAGAATGACAATGCAGAAAACGAAAAGGAAAAACTTGAGGATGCCGGAGATGAGCATAAAAGTGAGAAGAAGGAAAAAAGGAGGAAGAAGAAGAAAAAGCGAAGTGCAAAGGAAGGCGAGGAACAACAAAAAGGGAAAGTACAGGAGGAGGATGTGCTTGCGGATCCCCACAAAAACACGGAAAAGAACCATAAGGAAAGCGAAAATGTGGAGGGAATAAAGAAAGAAAAGGAGCAAGCCAAAAGCAAGGACGAAATGGAAGAGAAGAAAAGGAAAGGAAGGAAAAAAGAAAAGGAAAAAAAAAAGGATACCTTAGAGAAACTAGACGAGAGTGCGTACAAAAAAGAGGGTGAAGCACAGGAACATAGAAATGACCTCGATAGTAAGGGAGCAAAGAGCGAGAACAAAGGCGAAGAAGGAAAGGAAGCTCCCAACAAAAACGCAACCAGCGATAGTGATGCGCACAAATTGTACCTTTACGGGGGAAAGGAACTTACGCAGGAAGCTTACTTTGAACAATTGGAAAATAAAAAGTATGAAATAAAGGATGAATATGACCACATTTTCTATAACTTTCGCAACATACGTGCAGTAGGTGACGCAGCAGAAAGGGAAAAGAAAGAAGACCATTACATAATTGAGTTTTTAGAAGTAGACAAATCCTACGATCAGAGGGACGAAATTCGGTACAAAAATATAACCCATGTAATGTTGCAAAAAAATACCTCGACCGAAATAAACATAAAAATTAACACCTGCAAAATAGTGAACATAAAAAAAAGAATATGCTTAATAGACCTGCTTGGAAACTACTTTTATTTAAATCTGCTTGTGGTAATTGACAAGCCTAAGATTTACTCCAATCCGTACTTCATATTTAGCAACAACGTTGTTATGTGTGCCCCCCGAAGTAACTGCTTTGTTTTGTGCAAAAAGTTATACAATTTTGACCGGGTACTGATAGGAAGAAATGTCCACTCATTTAGACATATCATCCAGACGGAACTAAAAGACGAGTGTGAAGAGCACCTCCTGAATTTTTTAAAAATTTTTACAAATATCAATTCGCCCAAAATTAAACTAGCAAAAATGAGAAAGCAAAATATTACCTCCATTTGGAGAAACTCAAGTGGTAACGAACAGGATAAGTATAAATTGAAAAACTCAGATAGGGTGAACAATAACGAAATTTCTAAGCATTTGTATAAGCACGTGCAGGTTTTAAATTTATTTAACTCCTCTCCCTTTGACTCCTTTGTCGAAATTTCTTTTGATAGTGTACCTTGCAGCAGTGATAAAAATTATCAGGCGAATGAACTTAACAGTGTTGATAATTTCATAAGCCATAACGATTTTTATGTGTACCCGAAGAAATTCTTCATTCTGTCCAAGAAATGGAAAAAAATCATCGTTTTGTTTTTACCTAAAAAGGTGGGTTCCTTTTTTGAAAAATTGCAGCTGTCTATATATTCTATAGCACATGAAGCAGTAACAATAAATAACAAGAAGGAGATGACGAATGGGGAAAGGAAAAAGCACAGCGCGCCACTCTGTGATAGCCGTTTCTCTAACGATATAGACTTAGACAACAAACAGATTCATAATTACCTGTATGATATATTTTCTTTGTGCTTAAAGGGGGAAGGCATAATGTGCTGTCTGAAAATGAGCGAAAATTACTTAAACTTTCACAAAATTCTTTTAAACTCAGTTCAGCAAAAAAATGTTGAAATAAAGAACTGTAGCTACTGCGACCTTGCCTGGTTTGTAGACCCTGCCGACTTGAAGAGCGACACCCCATTATGCATAAATCCTACAAAAGGAAATTTACTAAAAAATGAAAAAAAAACCCTAACAGTTACCATCAAAACGGATATCGTAAATGCGATAAAGAAAGAAATAAAAATCAACTATGTGGAGAAGAATTTCAGCAAAAATGACAAAATGCGGAACAACGTTTATTTCACATCCCTGGTGGTGGAAGCAGAAGTTTGTAAGTCATTTATTCAAGTAAGTACCGAAATGGTGAAGGAAGATTCGGGCGAGAAATTCGACCCACTAGCAGAAAGTGCCATCGTTGGGAGGACCATATTAAAGGCTAATGGTGCTGCCATGAAAGAGTCCCCCCCAAGGCGCAATCAGCTGTTACCTGCCCACCTAGGGGACGTTTTAGAAGAAGACATTAATTTCAAATATGTGCAGGTAAATCAAACCAAAACATGCTTGTTCAAAGTGAAAAATACAGGAAAGTTCAAAATATTCTACGTAGCAGAATTAAATGAGGACTCCTTTTTAAATTATGTAAGTATGGAATGTCTAACTGACAATGTAAATTCAAACGAAATGAAAATAATAAAACTAAAAGTAAGATCAGGTAGAACGGCCAAATTTCAAAATGTGCCTCTCATGATACACTTTTACGACATGGAAAACAATCACATTCAAACGTACAAATATTCCATTTCTGTGTTTTTCGATTATAACTATGTTAGGGTTATCCCTGCTATTCTGAACTATGACTCTGTGGAGGTTAAGAAGGAAGAAACGCGATTCTTTAAAATCATGAATGATGGACATTTTGACTTTAAATACGAAATAAAATTGTTAAAGAGTAAAATCAGGAACACAGAAAAGGATGAGGTGGTACGATACAACAACGTGGGATGTGTGCCATATAATTCAAATGCCGATTTGAAAAGCCCTTTTTCCATTTCACCAATTAGCGGTTTGGTGAAGTCCAAGGGGGAGGCAACCGTCATGGTTCAGTTTAATTCCTCCGAAGAGAGGCAGTACAAATTTGTCTACATTGTCGAGGTGGAGAATCTCATGTCAGATACACTGCCTAATGATAGCAAGAAAAAGGAGCATAGGGGGAAGAAACAACATATTGACAATCACAAAGAGATCATTAAAATTTTTGCCTCGTCTGTGAAGCCCACCATTTCCCTCGATGTAAAAAACATATTTGAAGAAGTTTTGATATTAAAGAAAGCAGAAAGCTATGCCAATTTTTTAGATCATTTCTTAGGCAAAAACAGCTACTATAATTCAGATGATAATACACTATACTACAGATGGTGCCACGTGAATGAGTGCATTAATGAGCGAATAAAAATTTGCAACACGTCCGATGTAAATGCGAAGGTTCTTGTAGAAATTAAGGAACTCGAATTTGCCAACTATAGGAATAAAGGAGGAAAGGGGAAAGAAAAGGAACGGGAAAAACGGGGGTACAAAGGAAAAGAGAACGAAAACGAAACAAAAAGATCCAGCGTGATTGTCCAACAATCATCTCCCATCCGTTTTAACATGCGAATTCAAAATGACAATGAAATAAAGTCAAAGTGGTGTTTGACTGAATTGAATGCACAACGGCGTGGTGTCACCTATGGTGATGCGTCCTCCTGTGTCAGCACCACCACAGAGGTTACGCGTTACCAGCACAAATATTTAGACATATGTTTTTATTCAAACCAAATAGGAAGTAAAAAATTTCTGGTAAATATATACCTGACAAATCAGCAAAATTTGTTATGTTTTTCCTTTTACATAAGTGTAGAATTTTTTTTGCCATCCATTAATCTCATCATTCCACAAAGCTTACTGAAGCAGCGCCGAGAAGATAATATCTACGATTTGGGGGATATCCACCTGAACAGTGTTATGTCATTTAAAGTGAAATTAAAGAATTGCTTCAAGTATCCTGTCTTTGTAAAGGTCTTCTTTGAAAGGATTAATGTGGCGCTAGATTGCTGGCGGGGTATGGAGGAACGGAAGGGACAACTAAAGGGCAGCCCCGAATTGGAAAGTGTCCCCAATAAAGAGGGAGACATTAATGAGCATGGGCGTGCTATAAATATCAACCTGTTGAATGACACAAAAGAAGCTCAACACGACAGGGGGGACGCAAAAAATAGCAACGCCTCAAAGTCCACATATGGCAGAAGCAATCCCTGTGACGAGGCATACTATCAGACATGTGTGAAGGAAAAAAAAGATATTTACAATGCCATAAATTGCAGCTCCTATTATAGCACCGTCGAGGATCATTTAGGACTGCGCATAAGAAACAACACCACCTACATTGACTACAAAAATGTTAATGATTTGCTGTACAAGGATAGGGAGAAAAAAATGCACATGTTCAGTTTGGGCTATCTCTACTACATAGGCCACAGCAACTACATGATACGGGAAAACGAAACAGAAAGCATTAAAATAAAAGTAGATAAAAAAATATTGGAAGAAATGATAAAGAGGAGGAACGCACAAAGGGGGAGCTTAAAAGAGATAGAGGGAGAAGAATGTAAGGCGGTGAATGCCGTTCTAAATGATCTCGATGCGATTGAGCAAACACCTACCTCGAACGATGAGTTTAACAATAAGGGATTAGAAGTAGACAAGGAAAAGGCGAAGAAAAGTGTTAAGGAAAAACTGAAGAGGGATGATTTGGATAAAAAAAAAGATGCAAATAATGTGCGAGGAAATTTAACCAAATTTTCAACGACTCCTCTGAGCACTGGCCAAGAAAAACAACTTTTAGGTAGCATACAAATTAGCGTGCTAAATAATAACTACGAATTTTACAATTTAAAGTTCGTTGGAAATATAGTAGAAACGAACAACTACTGGAATTTAGAACTCTTAAAAAGTACTATAAGAAATGTGTATAACGGTAAAAATGTGGACATTTTTAAAAATCATATTAATTTTGATCTGTTACCTGTGGGGTATAACCACTCATTTAAGGTTCCCTACGTGAACGAAAACAACCACGATTTATTTTTCCATGTAGAGGTGGAAAAAAAGATAAAAAATGTTATTGACATCAGGCCTTTAAGTGGCTCCATACCAGCGAATAGCTCCTTTCCGGTCTGTGTTCAAATTAACATAAAGGAAGCCATCAATTTGGTGAAGAAACAAATCCTGTTTAAATTTTCTGCAAATCCTTTTAGCAAAAAAAATACCAAAGTGAAGGATGAAGATGGAGTGTGCAATGACTCCTTATACGTAAGTTTAACCTCGGAAGAAATAAAATTTTCCTATAGTAAAAAAAAAATTATTTTCAAAAATGTTCCCTTCTTTAATTATTCCAAGAGCGAATTGGTGCTGGAAAATATGTCCAATGTAAAATTAGATGTCGAACTGAACATCGTGCCATTAAACGGGCTGGATGACATAACGTCTGTTTATGCATTCCGCCCTTTTAGCGAGCAACGAATTACTTCGTTAATGAACAAAATGGATAAAAATCTCCTAATGAATGAAGTTACTGAAGAGAAGACAACACAATTAGGGAACTCGCCAGTCAATTGTAAGCAAGGGGGAGACATTAAAAACACTTCGGAAGGTGGAGAATTGGTGGGAGACACAAACAAAAGTGAAGATAGACACGTGGTTGGTAACCCTAATGGGGTACATGCGGGGGATGAGACGGGCGAAAATAAACCCATTGATGAGTTTTACTTGACCAAGTACGACTTGACCTTGTCCGATTTTGGAGATAATCTGCGCCATAGGGAAGGAAGCGGCTTTAACGAGACCCACATTTTGGAGAACGACGTGATTGGAGAATGCAGAGAAATAATTGGAAATGGAAATGTAACAAGCAAACCACAGCAGCAATGCAGGGTCATCAAGAAATTCATCACCATTAAGGGAAAGCAGAAGAAGCGCCTGGAACTGTTTTGCTTTCACCACTTGTACAAGAAAACAGTCGACGCCGTGCTTCACATAAGGATAAAATACTATAACCAAATTAGCATACCGATCAAAATGACATTCGAAAATTACAATCACAGCAATGTATTTGTTTTGACGGGCTGGAATCACAACGGTGTTGTGGCTAATATGGAAGAGAAGAAAAATGTCCCCAAAGCACACAAAATGTTTGTACTCAGCAGGGGAATGTTACAAAAAATACATCATAAAATATACATGCTGAACATTTCGAATGAGAATTTACAGTACTTTTTCGAGAAAATCAGTGAAACGCCAGAAAACCGAGGTAGAAGCCCCCTTCTGCTGAGTAGCGGCAAACAGAACGTGGAAAATAAGAAGAACGACAAGAACAACGACAATAATTCTGAGTGTATTAACTATAAGGGGTGTGTAAATGAATATAACATTTCTTTAATCC
The DNA here is from genome assembly GCF_000956335.1 of Plasmodium fragile. Lineage (NCBI taxonomy): Eukaryota > Apicomplexa > Aconoidasida > Haemosporida > Plasmodiidae > Plasmodium > Plasmodium fragile. The sequence continues at coordinate 271,295 of NW_012192606.1, read as the reverse complement.
GATTTCTATTTAACATTTTCAATTCGGTGGACTACAGTGGACGTTACAACCTTTATGTAAACGATAAAAAAGAGCAATACATCGATTTTGATCTCAAAGTAATTGAACCCCTAATCTTTTTTAATACGTCTTCTATACATATAAATAATTTAATATTAGGAAAAAGTTACTGCTTCGTTTTTTACCTAATCAATTTTGACCTAATGGACATCAACTTTGAGTTTGACCAAAATTCGTACAACTCGTGTAACAGCAAAAAGGAGACCATCAGGATTGTTCCATTTAGGGGAGTTGTAAAATCATGCTATAGAAAGAATAAGTACATGTACAAGGAGATAAGAAAATTAAATGAGGATAATTCCATAGGAGTAGACGATCACCATAGAAAGGGAATTATCGCGGATGAGAACTCCTCCTCTGGTGCGACTTCCACGTCGAGCAATTCGCATAAAAGTGATTCTAATGGAAACGGTATCCTGAGTGATATTCATAAGAAGGGTGCTTTAATTGGACAGAAGAAAAGTGTAAAAAAAAGGATAAAGGTCAATTACGTAAACCATTATAAGAATATTAGCCTGCACAATGATAGTGACAACTGGTCGTCCTCGTTGACGAATTCGTCAGACGTGTCGGCATCTTCATCAAATCTTAGTTCTGGCAAAAATAAAGTAGAACAAAGAGCGCAAAATGAACGAACCATGTTATATGGAAGGTACAAGAAGGAATACCTGCTCCCAGCGCATTCCCCACAATGCGAGCACATAAATACATCGTGCGATTCGGGCAGTGACTCAGACAGCGAATGGAGTAGCAATGCGGGTGTCAGCCTACCAGACGGAAATAACGGAAAGGATGGTATCCCTCAGAGCAGTAAGTATTTCCTGCTGCATTATTACCTGAGAAATATATGGAAAATGGATAGCAACAAATTTGTAAGAGACATTAAACATGTAGGGGGAAAAGGAAGGTGTAAAAAAATCAAGCTGTTCTTTAAACCACACCTCGAACAGTTCTACAATTTTAACTTGCTATGCAAAATAGGGTCAAAGGAAACACCCTTACAGGTTAATTTCAAAACACAGGTCAGTAAAATTAATATAAATTGCTATATTGAAAATTTCGACAAGGAAAAAGTACAACTCAATTTGAAAGACAGCACATGGAGTGGAAAGCAAAAGAAATATAAAAGTCACATGATCCATATTTACGATCTTATAGATTTTAAGGAAACCTTAATAGGACAAAAAAAAGTCTCCAAATTTGTTATTGAAAATTTAGGCAATTTCGATATGGTTTATAAATACTACTTACAAAAAAAAGATGAAGACATTCGTATAGAGTGTAGTCAGGATTGTATTCCCCAGAACTCCACCTATTCCATTTCTGTTGAGTATAACCCTTTGAAGAATCAAACATATGTTAACTACTTAACCATTAATATTATGGACTACTATCTTATTAATATAAAAATCACTGCAGTTGCGATTAGCTTTTTAATTAATTTTTCCTTTTACAATTATGACTTTGGCAACGTTATGTTGTTCCCGGTTTTGGATGACACCGCTAAGGTGAAGGGGATAACGAACACAGATCAGATCCGTGAGGACAGTATTTCCTCTAGTGATAGCTCACTATCGTCTTTGATTCACACCTTCAAAAATAATGAAAGGGATAAGAGGGTGAAGGAGCGCGAGGAGGAGAAAGCCAAGGCACTCTCTGGCGAAGACGCGCAGGGTACAACCGGGAAGCATAAAAAGGGCAAGAAGAAAAAGCACAAAAAAGAGAAGCAGGACAAGAAGGACAGGAAAACGAGCAAGGATAAGACACAGAATGGAATGGACGAAGAGGGGGATGAGACCAAAACGGGGGACGCCGCTGAACACCCCGAGAAGGATAATGGGGGGGACAAATCGAAAGAAGGTCACAAAGAGGGGAAGAGAAACAAGGAGAAACACAAAACCGGTACGGAAAAAAGCAAAGGTGAGGAAACAGAACATGAAAAAGACCAAAGCAAAACAAACGCTGCCGATTTGAGCCAAAGTACAAAAAGAGGAAAGGACAAAGTCACGAATGTTGTGGGATCCAAAATTAAAGAGGGGAAAATGCAAAAAGGTTATGCAGAGAACGAAATGGACGTTCTATCAGAAAAAGAAAACAACAATGCGGTAGAAACAAAACTTGTCATTAGCAACAATAATGATGTGGATTGTTATATAGAATATGAATTGAATGAGGAATGTCTTACCATAACAAACCTTGGAAAAAAGATACACCTGAAAAGAAAAAGCAAGATTTGTCTTCTTATCCAATTTAAACCAAATGAAGAAAAGAATTATAACTACAAAATACCTTTTATGATAAACGCAGATGTGGACAAAATGGTTTACATATATCTAACAGGATCAGCTACACATTTCAAATTGCCGTTTTCTAGTAATAATTCGAACGAAATTTATTTTGAGAATGTACATGTGGATAAAGAAAGCATTTCAAAATTTACACTTCATAATAAGAATTCAGAAGATATATCTTTTAACGTATTAAATTATGCCTACTTGGAGAAGCACTACCTCTCGTTTGTCAAGTTTGATAATTCTGTTTTGCACATCTTACATAAGAAGGAAAAAAAGACATTCGAGGTGAAATTCCTCCCAGAAAAGTATCTTAACCTTCAGATTCCCCTATACCTGAGTATAAGCTACCGGGGGAAAAGAATAGCCTATTACTTGACGAGCATTAAGTTGAAGAGCATATGCTACAAAATTGTTCTGAAAGAGAATTTGCTCACCTTTAACAAGGCGGGGCAAAAGGAAGAGCGCGCCCTGTGCTGTGGAGAAGCAACTCGAGTTATCCAAGCGGGAGAAGTTAGCCAAGTTGACGAAGTTAAGGAAAAGCTGTTCAAGGGCGCGCACCAAAAGGACTCCATAAAAGGAAGGGAAATCCAACTGCACAACAGGGGCGACATGAATGCCCAGTTTCAAGTTGTGTACCCGCAAAAGTACGATAAATTCTTGCACGTATATCCAAAAAAAGGGATTATCTTTTCCTTCAACTTAACAAGCATTTACATCTTCGTGGACACCGATTTCGTAACGAAGGATTTGTTCCTGAACGATGTGTCCGTGGATTTGCTCCCCAAATTTAATAAAATCAATAGCAAAATTTTTTTAAACATATTTATTAATACGCGTAATGACATGAACAAGTGTAGGAGTGGGTATGTGAATAATTCGAAGTTAATCACTGCAGGGGGAAATGTACAGAGTGGGGAGACCGTCAATGATAGGAAGACCGCCGGTGTTGAGGAGGATCAAAATGAAGACGGCAAAAAACAAGGTGCAGACAACTCCGAAAAAAGCGAAAAAAAAGAAAAAGGTGAAATCACCGATTATGACAACAAAAACGTTAGTACAATTCGCTTAAAAAATGAAACCATTGTCACATTCCTGACGGACATCAGAAAACAAATTAGCAAGACCATCGAAATATACAACGAAACAGAATCTAATTTTAAAATGAAATATAAGTTCCTGTCCCATGAGAACAATTTTTTCTCGCTGGAAAAACATGAAGACGTTGTGAAACCGAACGAAAGTGGAACATTTCAAATCGTTTATAATCCTCTTTTTGTGCAGAAAAGGAAGAACAACAGTAATAACTGTCACAACACTTTGTGCTTAAAATATTTGAAATATTTTCCCAAAATTCATCATATATCCAAGCTCGTAATTTATTATCCCAAGGACGTGGTGAAGAATTATACCTTATTAGGCTATGCGAATAGTATCACTTACGACAAGAAGAAAACTTTCAATTTCAAATCAAAGGTTTTGAACAGTGCTTCCATCAGAATAAAGAACTGGCTAAATGAAAACCAGACACTGTTCGTTTCGTCTCTTGTTTGTGACAAAGACTTGAACATTTCGCATAGCGACTGCTTCTTTTTTTACGTAAGTGCAGCTGTAGGCAGTTAGGCGTAATGCCAGGGGGGCAGCAAATTAACAGAAAAAAAAAAAAAAAAAAACATGGTCAAACGAAGTATAATTAAACGAAATGCGTAACGTATAGCAGCATCGAATAGGCAGTACACATCCACGTGCCTGGTCGCGCAAACGTGGAGAGAAAAAAAAAATAAATGCGCACCCCCAATATACCTCCCTACCCGCAGATACAAAACAAGTTGGAGCTAAGCAATAAGGAGGAAAAAAACATGCCATTTAAAGTCATATCATTGAAGGAAGCAACCTACCATGTGATGCTGACCTTTTCGAATGAAAAATATAAAGACGCGTATAAGATTCTCCTGCAGTTTGAAATAACCAAAAGCGAATTTCTTTCCATAAAAAATGTAAAGGGAAATAAAAAAGAAATATTAAAAGAGCAAGTGAGCATTTATAACCCCCTGGATGAGAATATAAAAATGGATGCAGTCCTTGACTACACTTACGCATTTTTGGATAAGTCTATAATTCTCCAGAGCAAAAAAAATAATAATATTAATATATACTTTTGCATCGTCAGAAACGAGATCGACAAAGACGTCACCATTTCGTTTGCTAATAAGACAACAGGAACGTACAAATTCAAATTTATTCTCAACGTAAATATGAATGATTTCGATGATAACTTTTACTTCAACACTGATTTGGGGTCTATTCAAATAAATGAAATATCTTTTACAAATGTGTGCAACCAGAAAATTAATTACGACGTGGTCATAGAAGATTATGACGACGAGAATAAAAACTCCAAGCAGATATTCCAGTGCGTCGACAAATCCCTGAGTGCTAAATCTGTGGATACAAATTTGTTCTTAAAGAACGAGACTCTCAATAACTTGACGGAGAAGATTAACCTTACCGTCAAATATAACCCCCCCGATGTGCAGACGCATAAGGCTATTTTGAAGCTTCTCTCGAAGGAGGGCATCATTTACAAGGTTGTTAAAAAATAAAGCGCGGAAATGAAAAAAAAAAAAAAAGAAAAATGAAAATGTGTGACACTTTTTCATTGTGGAACAATCGAATGATCAAATGATGAATAAGCGAGCGACACGCGCCTGTATACACATGCAGCAGTGCACCTATATACGGAAATATACATTCTCACAAGGCACTGCCGAACCCTTAAACATACTCGTAACGCTAAATTCCTTTGCAGGGGCTGCTAATCGGGAAAAGTGTGGCGCCGAAACCTAAGGGACCGATATTCTGCTCATCGCAAAAAACTACACTCATTTCATTTACGAATCCGTTCTTTCACATGAAGCAGTTTTTTTTAAAAGTAATATAGCGCTCGTGAGAATTAACAAGTGCAACTTCGAGGGAAAGGACGTATGCGTGGGTGTATATGTTAATATGCCCTTGTTTGTTCTTATCTTGTCTTCATTTCTGCCTCGTCCCTTTTTTTTTCCCCCCCTAAGACGGACGAATTCTTCTCTGTCCCATTTGAAGTCACCAAAGTGGAAGCACGCCAAACAGTTCATATACCAGTCAAATGCAAAGCAACAAGTGCCATCTCTGGTAAGAGCAAACGTGAATATTCAACCGAATGGTGTAGCGCGAGGACACACACATGTCTATATACGACCATGTGGAGGTTTTACTTCTGCTGTTCATTTTTACTCAGTTTTGCGAAAATGAAATTTCTGTTTGCACATTTCTCTCTATTCTCCTTTTTTTCAGGCAAGCTCATAATCAAGTCGGAGGATGACATCACGTGGATGTATTATTTGACAGGACAGTAAAATAAAATAGAGCAAGTTACTGCTGAATGATGTCACCTTTTTGTCCAAGAAGACACAATTGCTTCCAGCTTGAGAAAAATTTTATCTACTTTTTTAAAAAACTTTTCATCGTTTATGCTTCGTTTCCATAGATAAAAAATCCTCTGCTTTTTTCTTAACATGTAATAACGACGTGCCTTTTCAAATTTGTTTTCCACTTTTTTTGCAATTAAGTCCAACCATTTGTAAAATGTACTCTTCATAATCTCATCAATTCTCCTTTTTCTTATCTTAAAAAAAAAAAAAAAAGTACATAAATAGATAAGCAAGGAAAGGATTTTGTGTGTATAAATGCACACATTAGCTCATATGTACGCATTACGACATCGTGTGCACAAATTAACGTTTTGACAAATTCATGTGGGTAAATGCCTACGCTGTACTTTCAAATATGCTCCTTTTGTGGCCAAGAATTTATTTTTGATAATTTGGAAGCAGCGGAATGTTACCATTTTTCTCTGTTTTGCGTCAATGAAACGGGTGATAGATTGGGTAACACATTTTGCCAACTTGCTTGAACATTTATGTTTTCTGTTGTGGTAAGGAAAAAAAATAAATAAATAAAATAAGCACATGTAACATCAGCTGTGGTGTTCATTTTCTATACACATCTTTTTATACGTGTTTTGGTTTTACAGAAAGGATAGAAAAACGAGTTTCCGTCTTCTCCGAAGATCGCTTAATTTAAGAACGCATAAAAAGCTCTGCATTTTATAATAATCATTTGTAATTGCACAAAATGCACGTCTTTTCAGCTTAGTGAGATAGTACTCTTTAACAACTTTTAACAGTTTGACATGCTCTGCTTTGTCTTGTTCTATTTTTTTCTTTTCCCTAAAGGGTTATTTGGATGGTGTACAAATGGTTGTATGCAGGGAGTTGCTCATTTGTGCTCAATTTTATTATTTTATTTTTTCTCTCGTCACAAATCAAGTTCAAAGTTGAGTATTTTTTTTTTCCCCATTTCGTACAGTATATTATTAAATTGGATCCTTTTGGTCGGTAATAGCTTATTTGGGGAATTGTCCCCTTGTGCATTTTGCTGCTTAACTTTTTCGATGAATTTTTGCATCTTTTATGAATAGCTATGTACACGGATTCGCACGGGGGGGAAGACGACGTTGTTTTGAAAGTACGTGTCCTCGTTATTGTCCCGGGGATAATAAATTGCATTACATACGAGTTTACGTGGCAACTCCCACCAGCAGCGAAAACTGCTATACTTTGAACATGTCCAAAGGGTGTGCGCAATTTGAGGAAGCCTACTCACTTTTTGATAAGTGCGAGGCGTACTACTTATTATTCTATTAAAAAAAATTGCTTAAAACTTAAAAAAAAAAAAAAAAAAAAAAGGACAACAATATATTGCGTTGGAACTGTCCAAACGTTTGAAAACATTTGTAAAAGATGCAAGAGAGTGTGTAAATTTTAAATGTCATGAGGAGGAATATACATTTATTTTACAAGTGGGGGAAACAAAATAAATAAAATAAAATGCACATAAAAATATTCACATATTACGCACAGAATTAAATTTTCAGAGTTAATTTAATTCCTAATTTAGTAAGGATTATTAAAAAAAAACATTTGAAAAATTTACAGAGCAGATATGTATACACACGTGAAGATTCCAAACAACCTTGCGAGAATGAATAAATTCAAAAAAGGATATACATATATATATGTCACTGTAATGATTAGACAAATGAGTGAAACATAACTTGAAGCGGTGACTTGGGAAAATATACACGCTTGTGATTTTCCTCGTCTCAGTTATGTGGAACGTGCATGCACATGAACACCCTCACATGTGTGCATTTAAAAAATGGTTGATAATTAAGGTGGCCTATTACCAGCCTACTCGTCCTATGCTTCCGCATCATAAGACGGTTTTGTCCGAGGCACTAAACATTTTGTCATTAAAAATGTTTCGATCAATGTTGTACAAGTTTGAATCCAACCCATTCATTTTATTTCCATCCAAGGTGTTATCGCGTAAGACGTCTGCACTTATGTTGTTTGAATTTGCACTTGCCTTGTCTCCACCCAAGCCGTCTAAATTGCTGGCTGTCAACCTTTCGTCGCCTTGTCCGTCCGTGCTGCTTGCGTCTGCGTTGGATTCACTTAATCCGACGGACTCGCTTGAATCGGTTGGTTTGTCAAGCCCTGGGCTATTCTCGCCTGCGTTGCCCTGAGTTGTATCAAGCTGCGCAGAATTCGTTGCCTGTTCTGAACTGCTAGACAGGCTACTTTCTGAAGGTTTGTCGTCCAGATTACCCTGAACATTCATCAAATAATTCTGGGCATTTTTTTCCATCATCCCTATGACCCGTTTTGCAAAAAGACCCGTGTCATCAATGGTGTACCCCCCCTGCATGGAAGCAATGTCAAATATCTGTTCTGCAATTTCTGAATTTTGCGAATTCATTTTATCTATTTGTATTAAATGATTTAGCTGTTTGATGATGTAATGGTTTGGATTAATTTCTAACACTGGTTGATTGGCTGACTGTCCCCCGAACATTTCATTCTCTGACATTCCTTGCGCGGTGGCTTGTTGTCTCATGTACTTTTGCATAGAAGGGGATATGCCCATTTCGCCTTGAACTAGCAAAGCTGGAGAGTTAATCAATCTGTCGGAAATTCGAACTTCATGAACTTTGTGAGAAAATTTGTTATGTAGCCATCTGCATAATACTTCGTATTTCATTTTTATCTTATCCAGACTATCCGTTTGGTTTTGATCGTTTTCTTTTTTTAGCTTCAAGTCCGCTTTGTTCACATCCAAGACATCGTACCCTTTGTATTTATTAACAGTCAAGGACGACAAGCAAAATTCATCTATCGGCTCTAGGGAGAAAAGCACATCATAATTTAGTGCTTTCAATTTTTCCAAAGAGGGTGAATTTTGCGCGGTTTTTTTATTTTCCCCTGAAATGTAATAGATACACTTCTGATCCGGTTTCATATTTTCTATGTATGTATCTAAATCGATTTTTTTATCTCCACTATTGATGGAATAAAATTCAACTAAGGAGGCTATTTCTTCCTGATTTTCCTTATCCTCCACGACTCCAATTTTGAGATATTTTCCAAACGTGTTGAGAAATTTATTCCATTTTTCTCCTCCGGTTTCTTTAAGTCCTTTCATCATGCTGATACTTTTAAGAACAATTCTTTTGTTGATAATAGAAAGCATTTTTGACTTTTGTAAAATTTCTCTTCCTACATTTAGAGGCAAATTTTCACTGTCTACAATACCTCTTAAAAAGGTTAACCATCTGGGTATAGATTCTGAAAATTTATCATTTATGAAAACTCTTTTGACGTAGAGCCGAATTCCTCTTGATTCTTCATCAAACATATTCTTACTCAATTCCCATGGGAGGGATCCTGGGATGTATAAAATGGAATTGAAAGAGATTTGTCCTTCTACATTAAAGTGGACATAGGCTAACGGATCATCATATGCCTTAAAGGTGTTTTTATAAAAGCTATAGTAATCATTTTCAGTTAGTTGTTTTTCGTCTTGCTTCCATATTGGTAACTGCACGTTAATTTTTTCCCATTCGTGATATCTTTTTGTTATCGTTTTCATTTTCATTTTATCTCCATCTTTTAGGGACACCGAATCGTCTGGAACTCTTTCGTAATCAATTTTTTCTGACCAAATTTCGATAGGGAATTTAATGAACTCGGAATATTTTTTGATTAGTTCTTTTAACTTATAATCCTCCAAATACTCGTCGCATTCCTCTTTCAAATGTAAGACAATTTTGGTTCCACTTGATTTTATGTCGTCATATTCCTGTTCATACTTTTTTATTTCGTTCACCATAAAGCTGCCATTCAGATCGGAGAACCATCTAAAGATTGTATTTTCCTTCTTTGTGAATACTTCCACTTTTTTGGACACCAGAAAGGAGGAGTAGAAACCAACTCCGAATTGTCCAATTAGGTTACTATCCGCCTTCCCTTCTTCAATTTGTTTTAAGAATTTGGCAGTCCCCGACTGAGCGATCGTTCCTAAATTATTAATGAGTTCATATTTGTCCATACCAATTCCATTATCTGTAATGGTTAGCGTTTTGGTTTCTTTATCTGGTTTGATTTTTATGATTAGCTTTTTTATTTCATCAACTTGTTCTTTATTTTCTACCTCTCCATCTTTGCTAGCTCCCTCAGGAACTGATTTTTCCATGTCTCTTTTTTCTACACCTGGTGCGTTCGCTATATTCTGTGCTTCTTTCATTTGTTTTTCGTTTTGTAGTATTATCCTTTTCTTGTCACAGGCGTCCGACGCGTTCGAAATTAGCTCTCTCAGAAATACATCCTTATCCGTGTATAAAGAATTAACTATTATATCCATAACTTTATTCACCTCTGCTTTGAAATTGTACTTTTCCACCGGAGAACTCTCTGACGATATGTCTTCCCTAATTGTCTTCACGTCATCATTAAAGCTGTTTAATGCATTTTCCCTAAGTTCCTTTTTTTTAAAAAACGTTTTATTTATCCTATTATCTGTGCGATACCTATTGCCATTTTTGTAATTTAATATGTAGTTTAATTTTTCTGCATTCCGAGCTATATTATACGCTTCTGTTACGTCATTTGGTTTTAGGAGGGCAGCAAAAAGGAGACATAGTATTAGTGTTATTTTGTTCGCAACACGAGCATTTTGCATTTTTCGCAACTTAACGTTTTGTTTTTCTGTTCAGGGAACACGTGTTGAGGTGAAAGCGTCCTATATTTTACACTACACCAGCTTGCCCCCAGCACGAAAGGTGTGATTCATGTAAAAACATGTATGCACGTGCGTTATAGGCAAAAATCTGGTTTACGTGAAAGAAGCAAAATTTAGCAGTTGCTCATTAGCAGCCTTTGCAAGATTTTACACATGTTTTTTCGTGACACAAATGTTTGCTGCAATCGTGTTGTGGGTTAACGGCTAAAAGTGGGCAGGTATGCGAACTGGTGAGAAGTTTCACACGTTCTGTTTTTTTTATATATCCCTATTTTGGAATGTGTTTTTTTGGCATCATCAAATTCTTCCTGACCTTTCCGCACGTGTAAGCATTTTGTGTTAATTTTGTTAATTTAGCTAATTTGGCTAATTTCGTTAATTTTGTTAACTGTTTGTATTTGCTTATTTTTTTTGGTGCTATACATGTAATTCCACATGAGGCGCTTTTCCGAATCCGGGTCCGCATGGGGGGCAGCTCTTTAAACCCTTTTTTTTTTTTTTTTTTTTTTTTTTTTTCCCTTTCTCGGTTAATCCGAAAGGGATTTAATTGAATGCCTTTTTTTTTTTTTTTTTTTTTTTTTTTTTTCCCTTTCTCGGTTAATCCGAAAGGGATTTAATTGAATGCCTTTTTTTTTTTTTTTTTTTTGCAATATTAGTCTGCTAATAAAACAAAATTAGAGTGAACGAATGTGACAAAGGATTGGGCCTAAATCACGCCAACTTTGTCATACAAAAGCATGCTTGCTGAATTTTCCAGCAGGCATAGAGAAAAAAAAATAATGAAGCAAATATAAAGTTAACATGTAAATGCTAAAATTGAAGGGAAGTGAAAAAAATTAAAACAATACCTAGGAAATGAATGTATAAAGTATATGCATATACGAACGCAAAGGGGCGAATAGCAGCCCAACATGGGCAATGTACTGTAATGGATGCTTTTGGTCAAAACTTTCTGATAGAGTTGAGAAAGGAAACGTCGCAACATTAATAGCCCTGTGGACAATTCATGAGAGAATTGCATAAATGCATTCTTTTCTTTTCTTTTTTTTTTTTTGAAGACGTCCCTTTGTTACTTTAAAAAGTGAAGCACTTTTCCATGAAGACGCCTGAATTTGTTTTAAACCTACGAAATTTAGTAGAACAAAGTCCTTGTTTTTCACATAAGTGTAACCTTCAATGCACGTGGAGCTAATAGGAACTGGGAGATAGGCACAGGAAAAGTGGCATCCAAAAGGAAGTGGCAAGAAACGTGGCATTAACAGCCGAAAACGGTAGAAGAAAGCCCAACTGAATATAAAAGACAGGAAGGGGGGTACGAACAGGAAAAGAACAAATAGGAACCTATCGGAGGCCTCTGTGTTAATGAAGAATTGCGTACGGATGGACATTACACATCAGTCGACACCTGCATACAGATCGTTCACGTAGTAGTAGTTCATCACCTACATGTGAGCATTTTAGTATTTTATAAACAAACAACAGGGGAAAAAAAAAATGTTTAGGAAGAGAACCATAAGTAATTTAAAACATCGAAAGAAAACGGAGGATATAAAAGATGAAGAAGGCAATAGCAGTGAAGAAAAAAAAGCCAAAAGGGAGGAAAACCCAAATGATGAAAACCTAGATAGTATTAATGAAAAAGACAGGCATGTTAACAAAGGCGATCTACAAGAAAAAACAGGCAGTAATGACAATGATGATGAGGACGATGTGGTGTGTAAATTTCTGTTCAAGAAAAAATTAAAGAAGATGAATGAAGAGAACAATTTGCATTTAAAAAGAAAACACAAAGTGATGATACAATCAAAGAGTGAAGACGTTAAGGAATCTAACATAACAGAAGATAGGGTGTACAAGGGAGATTTCTCCGTTTCGAAAAATTATGGCTCGTACGATATAGACGAAGACTCGAAGAATGACTATAGGGCCAGAATGGAAAGAAACATCGAAATAGGAGAAGAAATACTTAAGGGGAACTTAAAGGACAATGTTTATAGAGGAAAGGATGCTCATGAAAAAGCTCTAATGATCAGCAAAGATAGCTTGGCCAAAAATAAATACACAGGACTGTACGGCCCAGTACGAAATAGCGGCGCGAATGTAAGAGTCACTCTGAGGATTGACTATGAACCGTGCATATGTAAGGACTACAAGGAAACGGGTTATTGTGGATTTGGAGATACGTGCATTTTTTTACACGACAGAAGTGACTACAAAAGTGGGTGGAAAATTGAACAGGAGTATGAGGAAAAGCGAAAGCGAAATGAAGCTCTGCGAAAGGAAAAATTAGAAAAATGGAACGAAAAAATGTTGCGAAAGTTAAAGGAGAAGGAGGAATTATTGGGAAACTCCGAAGATGGGGACGATGGAGGACACGGGAAAAGTGCACAAATTGAAGGAGAAAATAATGGGGGGGAATCCCCCGACTTATCCGCAGTTTCTTCCTGCACAGAAAAGGAAAACTCTGACAGCGACTCAAGTGATGGCGAAAATAATCTCCCATTTGCTTGCATAAAATGCAAAAGGAAATGGAAACTAGAAATGAATCCAAGTGTCACTGAATGTTCCCATTATTTCTGTGAAAAGTGTTTCATTGAAATGTTTCAGAAAAATAAAAAATGCTTCAAGTGTGGATTGCAGTTAAATGGAATTATGAACGTGGCCCATAACATTGTGGACATTCTAAATAAAAGAAAGTCTGCCAAATAAAATTAACTAACTCTTTTTTTGAGCTCACTAATAATCCTGTTTGTTGCTCAGACCATTTGACGCAGTTCAATTTTGTTTCCGTTTTAGTGGTTTTTTATATAATGTAGTTATTTGAATCATCCATTAAAGGAAAGATAAACGAGAAGGCCTATCTGTTCATGTGCGCATACGTTTTGACGCATGAATAACTTTCTCCAGTTTTATTTCCTCCCCCCCTTGAAAACCTCGTATACGAGAGAAATCCATTTTGCGCCTGGCTACGCAGTTGAGCCAGACCGCGCAGTCACTGTATCGTTACTGTATCGTGATTATATCACTATTTTATCATGTTACTTTAATTGAATTTCTCTTTCGCTGTTTAAGTTTTATTTATTTATTTTTTTGCAAATTCTGCATTATTAGCATAATTGTGTGTCCACGCACATATCAACACACAAAATATGTGTTCATTTTTTACGTTATTCCAACTGCACTATTTTAACAACCCTGTGTTTAGTACTTGTCATCGAAATTTTGTTTCACAAGCATTATTTGTTTGTAATACATATGTAACAACGTAACGTATATGTAAAAGCTTTCTTGTTTTTTTTAGTTATAAAGCAGTAGTAAACAAGTTTTATTTTATTTGACCACATGTAAATTGCCTACTTGCGGCTTTAGGGAAAAAATTGGCGGTAACGGTAAATTAACACTCTTTTTTTTTTGTTCTCAATGTAAGAGATCGCGAATGCGGACGTGGGAATATGTACGTATAAAATGAGTATATAACGTGGCACAGCATAGTGTAGCAGAGGAGTCGTGACGATTTTGCATATCCAATACGCATATGGGTTAAAGAGGTAGGCACTGTTATTGTACGTATGTAGGCAATTGTGTACATATGGCAAAACGTGATTATTGATTATACATTTTTTAATCGCGCGCTTGATCACTTCTTACCTTGTGTTAAAAAAAATAATTATAATGAAAACTATGCAGTGTATGTTGTGTACTTAAAAAAAAATCCACATTCAAACGATTATATTTTATTTTTACAAATTTATTTCTTTTTTTTTCGAATATTGAAAAAACAAAAAAAAATACCATTCAGAGTTAATAACAATATGCATAAGCATGAATAAGTTTTAGTTTATAACATTTTATAAGAAAAAAAAAAAAAAAAAAAATGAATAAGGAGGAAATACATATAAAAGCACTCTTTATGATATAATTACGCACACGTTGAAGCATTATGTATATTAGTATGACGAGTTTAACACCCCTATGAATATCTTTTTTCTTTTCTTTTTTTTTTTTTTTCTCCATTTCGTCGTTTGATTAATGATAAATGAAACGCACAATGCTATAGATCGTCAGTCCCATTGTATCAATCCATTTCGAGTGATTTGTTTTTGTGTTTCAAACGTGTGATTTCCGTGTTTAGGAGTAAACTTTCATACGTACATGCGTACGCCTGTACATAAGTACGTATATATGCATATGTGTATGCAACGCGTTAATTCCTTTTTTTTTTTTTTTTTTATCAAACTCCAACACGTATGTATATTCACATGTAAACGTCTCACGTTTGACATGTCCAGCTGTAAATGTATGCACACGATAGACAAAACAAAAACGGATTCTTCTTAGCTGTGTACTTATATCATCTGTAGTGTGTAAAAATCCCATTTTTGAATAGGAAAAAATTTACAAATATTGCAAGAGTGATTAAGTAGTAAAAGGGTTATGCATTGGAAGAATAAAGGGACGCTCGTTTGTGTACACATTTGCCAAGTAAACACAGTAGGAAAAAAGAGCTGGAGCTGAAGAGGGAGAACGTGAGCCAAGAAAGTGCGCCCAAAAGGGGAACCTCAAAGGAGAGCTGCATAGGTGAGCTGCAAAGGATAACGCCTAAGAAGAACAGCTAGGAAGAACCGCGACGCGCAGTCAAACCGCAAAAGTGATCAGCCAAAACAATGGTCGCGTAACAACAAACAAAAATATGACTCTAACAGGAAGGAGACAATTATGTTTTTAACATTCTTTTTGGACAAATGTATTCCATGCTTCCTGGCACTAGGTTCAATTCCTATTGGGTTTATAAATAGAAAAAACAAATTCAAGAAGATAGAGAATCACAAATATGCCCTGGTCAGCACAATAGTTATGAACAGCTTCTTAATTTATACAAATGTGTTTTTCGGTCTATTAGGAATATTTAATTTTTTTTTAGGAAACTATCTATGTCTAATCGGTATCACAGGTGGGATTGCTGTGGGGAAATCAACATTTTGTAATTTTCTAAAAAAAAAAGACGTGGTTGTCATTAATGCGGACGAAATAACCAACCAGATATACCAAAAGGGATCAACATGTTACAAAAAAATTTTGAAGCATTTTGGGGAGGAAATTCTGAACCATGATAAGACTATTAACAGAACCTTGCTACGAAAAATTGTCTTTAACAATGAGGAAAATGTTAAGTATATTAATAAAATCACACACACTTATATAATAATACAGATAATTAAGGAATGCTTAAAGTATAAATTTTTGTACTTTAAATATAATGTAGCTATAGAGGCGCCTCTGTTAATTGAAACTAAATTGTATTTATTGACAAGCCCAGTTATACTTCTTAAGTCGTCCGTAAAGAATCAGATAACGCGTATATTATCTCGAGACAAAAACTGCACATATGACACGGCAATGAGCATAATCAAGTAAGGGTTGTAAAATCACCAGCTTTTTTAAGCGCACTTGTGATGTGGCACGGTGCACTGTTTAAAGCATAAAAGGGGGTCTATATGTAATAAATACATATGTGTATATTTTTGCACGTGTTTCTCCGTTCATTCATCTCCATTGTGTTTGCTTCGTCGCACAGCTTTATGGGCCACTGCGCTGCTGCACGGCGAAAATGTTTGTTCACATGTATTGCAAGTGTCACGGCCCCCTTGTGCTTAATAAACACGGGGAAGTATACACCCCAACGTACGCGTGCTTACGTGCCACTCCGTGTGTGCTTGCATACGTATTTACAAGAATCCTCAATTTGGTGAATTTATGCAAACCCTTTTATTTCCCTCCCCTCTCTTTTCCGCAGAAACCAGTTACCAACGGATGAGAAAATAAAGTACGCGGATATTATCATAAACAACGATGGGGATTTATTAGATCTGCAGATGAAATGTGACGTGGTCTATAACAAATACTTAAAGAGTTTTTTCTTTTAATGCGTGTACATGTGTACGTATGAAAGCATAACCATTTTTTGCGACAAGAGAAAATACAAGCGACAGTGCTAGCTCACATTTTTCCTCCAAAAATGTAGAGAATATTATTTGCCTCCAGTGTGTACGTATAGTACATTTGTATAAATACCCTTATGTACATATGTACGTATGTACGCATATAAACTGCGTAAATGCGTAAAATGCATTCACGAATGAATTGTAAAGATGACTGATTTGAGACCCCATTTTTATTTACTCATTCTTTGCCATACTTTAATTCCTATTCGTTTTTTACGTCGTATTGGATTTTAATTTTAAAATTATGTAATGAATTTTTCTTTTCTTTTTTCTTTTTTTCTTTTTTTTTTTTTTTGTGTACTATATTTTTTTTTAAACTTATGACACAAATGTTGAAGTTTTGTTACTACTAAATTTTTTTTTTTTTTTCTTTACTAATATTGAACATTTCCTCAACATTGTTACTTCTTTACTAAAGTAAACTATTTTTTCTTTTTTGCAATTTGTGTAAATCTCCAAATGTAAGAAAAAATATTACATTAGCACCACGGACCGATTCCTGATATAATTCCCCGAATGTGTAAAAAAGCCGCAGGGCTTGGCATTCTCCTTTTTAAGTATAAAAAGTTATTTACATGAAAAAAAAAAAAAAAAAAAAAAGTCCACTAAAACAGAAGGTTAAAAAAGGATAAAAAAAAAAGGAAAAATACATGAAGTGGGCGGCATATAAATTTAACAAAAGGGAAAAAATCGGCATAGTGTGAAACAAGGAAAAAAGCAGAAAATGAAAAAAGGGAGTAGGGACAACTGTGGGAAGTCTGTGCTTATGAACGTTTATGAGCAAGCTGCCATCCCCCTCAATCCCACCAAATCGTTTTCATAATGTCATTCTTAAGTCGCATGTATATACCTTTGTACATATGCGGACGGAAAGATATTCCCACATAAAAGCATAGTTACCTAGGTGCATGTGCGCGTTTACGTTTTAACATCCCACCCACCCCTGAGAATTACACCTCATGCGAAAATGATCCACGAGATCATACTTAGCCTTATAGGCCAAACGGGGGACATTATAATTTTAGTGGATAAAAGGAGAAATAAAACGAAAAAGGAAAGTAACTTAAATATAGATGAATACTGTTTTGAAGTAAATAACAACATTAACATTTTTCTAAACTCAGAAATAAAAATAATCAACGACATTGTACAGTTGGGTTACTACTTTTACGTTATGAATATCTTCTGTTTGCTGGTTAAAAAGAACACGATTTATAAAAACCTCACGCACGTACACAAATTTAACAAGTTAAGTGAAGAGAGAAATGGAAGGAAGGGGAAAGGTGGCACGAGAGAAAAGGTGCAAAGAGATGAAGACATGTCCAGCACTGCAAGCTCCTCGTCGAACAGTTCCTCATATGAGTCATCTTCTGACAATGAATCGGAAGACAGTAATCATTTAAACAATTCTAACCACAAAAGACAATACGAAAAAAAGAAACAAATAGATAACTACTTTGGTGTAATTTTAAAAAACATCAAAAGTTTAAATAGTGTAAGTCCGTATGGATACTACGCAAATGGTATAAGCAACGAAATAAGTAAATTCATGAGAAGGTACATGAAAAAAATTAGCGAGATCGAGGAATACATAAATAACAACAGCAACACCCCATTAACACAAATTTTAACCATGCTAGAAAAAAAGAGAGAAGAAATTATCATAATTATAAACATTATAAAAAATTATCTAGAATTTCAAAAGATGGAAGAAGAAAATGTGCTAGAAGGAGAAAATAGGAACAAAACAAAAGAAATTATGGACTACTTATACGAAAATTGTTTGAGTGGCAATTCAAGAATTAAAGGTATATATCACAGATATTTGAAAAATTTGGGGAGAATCTTACTCCATCAAATATTTTCCTGGATATTTTATGGCCAGCTGCTAGACCCGTATTACGAATTTTTTATTCAAAAAAGGCAATTCATCTACTCTGATGATAAGAAGATTTTTCTTTCCCCCGAAGAGTTATACGAAAATTTAACATTAACCAATGTCCAAAGCTTAAATTTTGAATGGAATTATTTATTCTTTCAATCCGTTTCAAATTTGCCTGAATGCTGTCTAGACAAGGTAGTTGGTCGTAAAATCCTCTTCATAGGGAAGTCAATTCGAATACTAATTAGGAGCAATAAATGGAACACCAGCGATATTGTGAATCTTTTCGCGATTATCAAGATTTTGTCCAAAGCCTTTGATGAAGCTTCGCCAATTGCGGGGTGTGAAAAAGTTGTAAATTTGGAGCAAATGTCGAGTCAGACGAAGCCTTACAACGGTGTAGGAAGCGAACACGGGCTGAACAGGACAAGTGGTGTGGGTAGTAGAAAGGGTGAACTAACATCCAACAGGGACAACTACTTACATTCTTTACACATTTCTAGCTCGGGGAGCTCTGACAACTGCTCCGATGAATCTTCCACTGAAGGTAATAAGGATGGAAGTATAAATGTGTACTGTAAGGAAATATTC
Source organism: Plasmodium fragile (assembly GCF_000956335.1). Classification (NCBI taxonomy): domain Eukaryota; phylum Apicomplexa; class Aconoidasida; order Haemosporida; family Plasmodiidae; genus Plasmodium; species Plasmodium fragile. The sequence continues at coordinate 252,288 of NW_012192606.1, read as the reverse complement.
GATATTACTATAGAAAAGATAAGAAGCATCATAGCATACAAGTTGTGGAAGTACATAGTGAAGGACATTAACTTGATTAAAATTTTCGATCTGTTTAGGGATATTTATTTACTCAACAATGGAGACTTTTACGATTATTTTTTAGAAAAATCCTGGTCCCTCATGCATACTCCCCCTAATTCGAAAAATGAAATTCTGTTAAAAGTGCTAGCATGGAAAAACGCATCCTTGTCCGTAGAAGAATACTGCAAAGCCAAGTATGAAAATAAAAAGGATAAATTAGTTTTGGAGAAATATGAAGATGACGCGGTATTTGGAGAGGACAATGGGCACTTAAATGAGTCCACCTTTTTCAATAGCACAAATGGATACCATTTTGACAGTGACAATTCGGAGAATATTATTTCGAAATATTTCTACCCAAGAATATCCTACAAAAAATTCTCGTACGATTCTTTCGAAAGAGAAAAGTATGATAACCTGGTACTAGGTGGCATGTGCTATATGTATGACAATAAGATCATTCTAAATGATTTTTACAAAGGTATACAGACATTGAGCAAAAAAAAGTACTACGATTATGATAATGTGTTTAGTGTGTGCATTAATAATTATCGGCAACAGATACTGAGGGGGTTCAAGCACGGCTTTGATTTTTCTGTAAATTTTAACAATTTTTTCGATAACAAATTTGCCGACATAGGTAGTAATAATGGAACAAATGTAAAAGGGGGGGCTGTGAGTGGTAATGCTAAACAAGATTGTGCAGATGAGAATTTCTTGGTTGGTTGCTGCTTCGCCTTGGTTATCCATTCAATGAAGAACCCGCTGCTTTACAAAACGGACGTGTTGCACAGCTCCCTGGGATACTGGGGGTCTTTGGGGGATTGCCTTTCTGTTGAAATAAAAGTAAAATTTTACGAAAAGGGGAATGGCGCACAGGAGGCTGCTTGCTCGGAACAGCAAACAGGTAACCCTGTTCAGCATTTGGACCGGCACAGCAATGTAGTACTGGGTGATGTCGAGGTGGAGGTCTCTCTCTACATAGGGGGTAAAGGAATATCATCCTTTGTTCATAACAGCAACAGCTACACCGTGGACTACGCCAGAGAGTCCATACTAAACAACAAACTTTGGGCAGACAATGTAAACCACGAAAAGAAGAGGCTGTACGAAGATATGGAAAACGATGAAGGTTACTTACGGAAGAGGAATGCCAACAGTGCAGATGCAGCAAATCAGGATGACCTGATGAGTGAACATGTAGAAGGAAATTACGACGAAGCTATAAAACAACCCGTGCTGAAAATCCAGAGTAATAAACAGACATTTTATAATATAAATAAAAATTCGTTAACAAAATTCCGGGTGCGAATTAACTGCCTCAAGCATTCCTTTAGTGTTTACATACAAAAACTGGATGAGTATAACCTGCAGCTGAATAACCCGAAGAATAAAATAAAGCCAATTATCCATATCAGAGCGTTAGACATGACGCAAGCCTTCACCCTGGACATTGGAAATGGCTACATAGGATTTTATACGTGCCCCATTTTATTTAAACATAAGTTGCTGAAAAAGAAGAACAAACTGAATGAGTGGTTCAAACAGTTCTACAGTGAGACGCTGAATGCCCGTTCGGATATTTACAAGAAGAATTTTTTTAACATGGTGGACGAAAAGAATAAGGAAGCGATACAAAACGAAATGAGAAATATCAACAAATTGCTTCTATACAGAAATGAGAATAGCCAGAACAAGGGGAAATTGGACCCAGAGATTATCAGCTGTAATAGGGATAAAATGAAAAATGCTCTTCTGTTCAGCTCCTATGACTGTTCAGTGGAAATATACAAATGGTTCCACCAGTCTTACAAATCCCCAATAGAGATTCCTGAAATTGACATAGACAACGAAACACTAATATTCTATGACAAGCAGATAAATAAGAACATACAAATTCATAGTGGACTGAATTTGTGGAATAACTTGGAGATATATTTCAAGCTCACATGGCCAATAGCTCTGATTATCAACACGAGTACCATCTACACGTACAATTCCATATTCCAGTTTCTTTTCCTCCTGAGCAGAGTTTATTACAATTTAAAAATTTTGTGCTATCATAATAGACATTTGTACAAATATTTGAATTTTAGAAAAGGGGGGTTGCTATTTTCTCACTTGTTTTCGATTAGATATAAGATGCAATTTTTTTTTTTTCATTTGATTAAGTATTTGCAAGAGGACATCATTAATTACGAATACAAATTGATGATTACACAAATTCACAAATCGAAAGATTTTGAGTATACCAAGTCGATTCATGACTTGTACATTTCGCAGGTAGCCACCAAGTGCTTCTTAAGGGTTCAAGATATAACAAACCCTTTGCTCGAGCTGATAGACACGTCCTTCAAATTCTGCTACTTCTTCCAGTGTCTAATAGAAAACGAGTTGTTCACAGATATATTAAACTACGAACTGGTGGATGAGCAGGAGAAAAACAAAACAAAAAAAGGAGACATGACAGAAGCGGACGACGAGCAACATAATGACAATCATGAAGAGAAGGATAATGATTTAAATCAAGTTATTGAAAAGTTATTACAGTATAATGACACCTTTAATGAAAGGCTAGTCTGTGTCATGAACGAAATGGTCAATATAAGCTCCAACAGCAACCACGCTTACCTTGTTCACTTTCTAACTACCCTAGATTTTAACAATTATGTAACGAAGATAAAAGACTCTTTGGCGAATGCTAAATCGGTTGGTGTTTCCATATCAGAGAGTGGAAACCAAAATAAGCAAACGCAACAAGGCTCCCTGATCGTGGGGAGTAAATCGGACCTTGGCAACGCCGTGGGTAGCAGTCCAGTAAGCAGCAGCCTCGGTGATAACAGACGGGACAGCAACAAAAGGGACGATGACAAAATGGAGTACATAGGTATTGAGAACGTGAACTCGAGCGACAATTACTACGCAGGGGGGAAAGAAAATTACGCGAACGGACTGCTAAGTGGCTTGTCGCATCGCATCAGGGGGGTGGACTACACGAATGAGGCAAACCAACTTGGTAGTAATAAAGATTTTTTAAAAAAGAGAGTAGTTAACAAGTTCAGCAATTTGTTGCATAGCGATGTTGAGGACAAGTGGGGCATGCATCCCAGTAGCATAAACCAGTACAGCCGAATCGGCATGGCAGAATCCGTAGATAAAAGCGTTTTAAATGGAGCTCCCGTCCTCAGCCGCTACGACAATGCCGGTAGTTACAATCTTGGAGGCATCGCGAATAACAATTACAACGCCTTAATTGACAAGTACTCAAACATACTGAACAGTTACATGAACAACAGCGGAGGCAGTAACTCCGTTTACCAGGCTTCTCATAATTATATAAACAGTTCGCACGTGGACTCGTACAACACATCGTTGGATGTGGCCAAATTGAGGCACATAGGTGACGCTTCCCATGTGGTAGACACCGGCAACACGAGTAGCGCAATCAGCATAGGCGCTGTTCCTGGTTCCTCCAATTTAAATGTGCACAGTTTAGACGCTGGAATAAGCAGCAACTATAATGTAGCAGGTTATGAAAACAGTATGACCAGCAACATGGGAAATCTCCTGCGCAAAATCGACGTAAATAGCAAATCCAACTTGAGTCAAAATTTGTTTAGCGCTAACCACGACGCGCATGGCAACGCACATGTCAACGCGCCGACCGATTTAAGCAGCCTCCACCATTTAAACATTAAGCAAAATTTCAACGTGCAGAATTTGCTGGACAACTACAACTACAGCTATAACGGCTTCTCCGAAAAAGGCTCCTTCACCGGCCATAACTTGGACAAAATTGGCAATGATAATAAGCTCACTTCCCCGATGTATAACCCCTCCAATGAGTCTAATTATAGCAACATCCCCCTAAATGTGTATCGAAATGAAAATAACAACATAAGTGAAGCAGATCGGGAAAAGTAGTGCCTACCGAAGTGAATAAATTTTTGTGCAGATGGGGAGAAGCGCAAAAGTAAGAGGTACCAAAAAGCGCCACAACATTTTGCACCCCCCATTAGTTCATTTGCCATATAACAGGAACATTTTTGTATGTGTGTAGTTAGATATGTATGCCGCTGTGTATAGAATGGGTACGTACTGAGGACTGCTTTGTTTTTTCCCACTTTGGAGCACCTCACATTTTCCTAATCTTAATTTTTTTTTTTTTTCTCATCTGTGCATATATACACATGTGTACATATATTATACCACATCACACGCACCTCTTTTGTTAATCCCATTTGTCTAGTTCTCTTTTTCCCCTTTTTATCTGCCACATGGGCATACCTTCATCTCGCCTATTCCATTTCGTTTAAAATTTGTTTGTGATTGATTCTACACAGTGTTCTACTTTTTTTATGTGTGCGTGGCCAATGAGGCCCCAAATGGATGGCGAAATTTTTTTTTTTTTTTTTTTTTTGTACCTACTTTGTACTGTTTGTAAGAAGTATTTTGTGCACTTTTTTTTTTTTTTTTACTCCTAATGCGGGCTTGAGTGGCCCCTTCTTCACCAATAACCCCAAAAATGATAGTTGCGAAAAAATATTACGTGTACATGTTTGTAAAGAACAAATTTACAAACCATACATCCTAGATGCCGCTTCAGTAATAGGATATACGCGCTCGGTTCCGTTTCTGTAGAAATTTACACAACTTTTTTTTTATCACCAAAATGGGAGTAATAAACTATACCGGGAAAGTTTTGTGTAAAAATTGAATAGCTGGGGAACACGTTGGAGATATATATTTTTAGCACTTTCCGAATCGGCACATTCAGCTGGATGTTAATTCGTTCGGCTATTTTTGCGCCTCTATAGTGAACCATGTTGTAGGCACGCAAGTGATACGACATTTGGATGGTTCACGATGCGGATAGTACCATCAAAGGAAACATATTCTTTACGCTCCCCCCTTTTATCCAGGCCGCAAACTGCACAGCTACGTAAGGACATTGCAGAAGTAATAAGTTACTCTACCGCTCAATCGCTTCTACACGTTTTTACCCCGTCGGTTGTCCTCAGTTTTGTGCATTTGCCAAAGGCAGAGATAGTTTACAATACCCCCGTGTTGGATGCAGATCACCGGCGCATAGGTTTGGATCTGATATTATTCCCAATGTGTTCGCTTAATGATGGGGTATAAAATACGAATAGAATCGCCCGATTTTTTTGCACATTGCCGTTTCTTGTATTTTGTCCCCCTTTTATGATGTCAAATGTAATGAATTATTTCTTTAAAAATTTCGTGTTAAAAGACAAGAATACAATCGTGAAATGTGGCATGTTAAAAAGAAGGTACTCCAAGATAACAAGTGTTAATGTGAATAACTGGAATGATATTCACAAGGAGATAATCCATAAAATTCATGAGAGCGATTTCGTTTCTATTGACGTGGAGTACACAGGGCTGCATCTAAAGGATGAGAGGTACATATCTATTGATTCCAGTTATGAAGCCCATTGTTATGGAGCCAAATCTTTTTTCCCATGCCAAATTGGTATCACCGTAGCTAGGAAAAATGACACAAAGAAGAAGGAGAAAAGCGTTGCAGACGGAGGAGTTGAAAACGAAAAGGCAGAGCTGCGAAAAATGAATTTACACAATATTAAAGTGTCAAGACATGAGAATGAAAAAGTAGACCAAAGGGACTACTTAAAGTGTGACCAAGAGTGGGACATATCACCATACTGCATTTATGTTTTTCCAAAGGAAAATAAGTACTTCAGTGTATCTACAACTACTCTTATTTTCTTAAAGGAAAATAATTTCGATTTTAACGAATGGATTTGTAATGGTGTTGGTTATTTAACGCCACCTGAGGAGGAAGAAAAAAAAAAAAATATCTTTGAAAAAATCGACGAGCTAAAAAATTTGATGAATAAATGTAACACGAAAACGGGAGATGTCAGAGAGAAGGACTTGGATGACAGCAAAAAAAAAGTCGATGTAGAGAAAATTATTCAAGAAATAGAAAATTATAAAATTGTGGACGACGAGGATAAGGAAGCCGTTATTGAGATAATAAAGAAGATTGGTGTTTGGCTGGCTCGCGGGGATGTGGCCCATCCTGTGGAGAGGTTCAATAACGGAGAGGAGGTTAAAACAAGTTCGGTGCAGAAGGATAAGTGTTCAGATGGGCGATCATTACACCAGTCGGAAGGTGTGGGGGAGCCCCATTCGCATCATATGAGTGCAACTTTTCAAGGAAGTGGAAGCAAAGGGGAGAATTACAACAGCGTGTACACGAATTACCCCTATGGATGTGGAGGGCATGAAGAAAAAAGTGTCACGTTCAAGGGAAATATTCCCGGTTTGCCAAAATCTCAAAGTAATAACCATGTTGCTTCTACTCCGATAAACAGTGGTGGTATCCCATTGGACTCTAAGCATGCAGACATCTCTGTCGATGGTGATAACCAGACAGGGGAAGTAGGAAGGATGGACTTGCCACCCCGAGCAAACACAAACAATGATCCATCGGATTGTCCCCTATACATAGAAATAGAAAACCCGTATCTGAGATTACTTGCACATACATTAATAACGAAATATTTCAGCGGCATTTTCTGTATATCTGTCAAGGTGAATGATAAGAAGCATTTAGCCATCTATCGGACGGAGAAGGATTCGTACAAGGAACAAATTAGGGCATTGCAATTCGAGATAGAGAAAATAAACCAAACAGTTGGAGTGAGATTACTATTTGATGAAATTATAAAAAATAAAAAAATAATCATCGGACATAATTGCTTTTATGACATCCTGCACATATATCAGACGTTTTATCATGAGTTGCCAAATTCGATTAGTGTCTTTAAGAATAAATGGACAGAAATATTTCCATACACATTTGATACAAAGTACTTGAACGAAACGAATGAATATTTATATGCACTGAATGGCCCTGCAACCTTGAAGGGGTTATGTGAGTACATGGCTTCCCTAATTTCAGCCAGCAACGATTTCGATTTTGTTTTTAATTTTACGAATGGTCATTCGGACCTCCCTCAATGTTTTGTCCATCTTGTAAAGGTTGGAGATCAGCCAAATGATGCAGCATGTAATGTTCTTGACACCACAGCGAAGGACACTTCTATGGATGGAAAAAAAGAGGTAATGAATGACACAGATAATGACTATCGTAACAGTTCGGATAGCAAAAAGGATAATATGTATCAAAATGGAACAGAATTAGTGTCTCCCCAAGGAAGAAGCCACGAGTGTCATGTAAATGCCAAAACGAGTGATGAACATAATGCTGGTTATGATAGCCTCCTAACATGCCTGCTTTTCATATTTCAGTGTCACTACATTTTGAGAAAAAATAATATGATGTGGAAAAATATTTATTTTAGTAAAACAAAAAGGACAGACGAATGTGCGAAATCATTTTTTGATATTTTTTTAAATATGTGTAATAAAATAAAGATTGTAAAAACGCAGCCGAATGTGGTATCGCTAACTAGTGCAGAAAACTACGAAATGGCAAGACATTTTTATATGTATGATTATCCGAGCTATTTTAAAAAATGGGAGATTATGAAAATTTGGTCGCCCATTTGGATTTCTCTAAGTAAGGTAGATGATCAATCCTGCTGGATAATTGCCAAAAGTGACGACGACGCCAAAAATATTAAGATGATATATAAGATGCTGCAGAACCCGCAGTTTAAGTTGTGCACCTATGAGGAGTACATAAACAAGTTTAAGTCCAAATAGCCCGATCAGCCTTTGTCAAGTTCGTGTGCGATCCCTATTTGCTAGTATGCCTATCTATACGCACGCCCGTTCGCGTTCATTTGTATGTGTATTATTTTGCCCCTTTTTAAATTCCACAAACCACCTCCTATATGTTAATAATTTGTTTAAAATTTTACTTCCATTTTTAATAAATGCTGATCCCCCCATGAGCTTTGTTCCCTGATAAGAAGTGCAATATTCGGGAGGAACCCATTCGGCATGTATGATCCTTCTGTGCGAAGATGAATTTCTTAAGGATGGACTACACTTTGGGGTTGGCTGCGTTTATGCGGCGTGTATTTGTCTAATCATTTTATCATTACAGAAGGGACAAAGTGTTTTTATGACTTATCTGCATAACTAAAACGGGTTGTTAAGCGTGTGATTAGATAGTGCGAGGTTCTTTGCATCGGCAGAAAAGCACACGAGTTGAAACGAATACATATAAATAGAACGGGGGTGATGTAACTAATCGGTGTGTCTTTTGATCCCCCACATGCGCATTTGTTGACAGTGAGAGCGGATTACACTTCAGCAAATAAAATTTTCGCACGGTGTTTCTCTACATGTGGGAGACGGCGCTGCGTGTAAAATTGCCCTAAGGCAGTTCATAGTCCATCTATACAGGTAACCCTTGCCATGTTGGAAAACAGGGATAATACAACAGAAAAAAAAAAAAAAAAAAAAAGCATTTTCTGCTACAACCACAGGAGAGGTATACAAGTTGAATGATAGCACAACTAATCATCACCTGTCGACACGTTTCCGTATCATAGAAAAAATCCCAATCTGCGTGTTACCTTTCAGATATTATGAATAAATCTCCAACTGTTACCCTCATTTTTTCGTTAGCTTCTGCTTCAGCTACACTCGGTGGTCTGTCGTGTATCGAACAAAGGCATGTACACATATGGGCACGTGGTCGTTATCGCTATGCATAAGCATGTATATATGTATTATATGTGCATGCTGGGCCGAATAAAACGAAAAGATATACAACGCAGGGTGATGAAAAAAGCCCATTTGCGCACTCCAAGTTTGAGGCGAAATTAAAATTAAAAGGAAATATACGTAAGGGTGGGATCGGATGCAGGGGATGACTTGGCGCGTTGTTATATTGTGCCCTCCAACTAGGCATTAATAACGAGGGGTAGAAAGGGAAAAAAAAAAAAAAAAAAAGTATATATATATATACATACATTAGTACAAAGCGAGGTAATCAATACTCATTAGAACGGCGATAAGTTGTTGCCTTTATACATGCTAGGAAAAAACAAGAAAAAAAGATCTTCCCCGTAAGATGCTTTCTCCAGTTGTAAACAATTCTCCTCTTCTTTTTTTCTAAAATGTGGTAAAACATGAACGATTGCGACTCTAAGAAATTCAGGAACATAAGCGAAAAGGTACAGGGGAAGTACATCCCAGTTATAAAATTCGGGGGAACGAATAAATACATCAATAAAAATTACACCAATGATTCCGGTACGGTCTTAAAGAGGAGATAGAAAAAAGGGCATATTGAAATTATGTCCTGTTGTGTTGAATGCGCTTAAGTACATAACACCTACGGGTGAGCTGAGTCTGTGTGGTAGCAATTGAGGGTGGGAGTGACACTTATTAGTGATCCCACAAATGGCTGCCCATTACCCCACGTGCTTGTCATGTGGACCTGGTTGGCACTGGGCTGTTTCACCTAAATCCCGTGCGCAGCTGCAGGCCCGTCTGTGGCTCCCCACCCCAGTTGCTACTTCAAACCAGAGGTGCGTGCACATATGTGTGTATTGTACACCCAAACAAATACGTTCAAACCAGAGAACTTACCTCAAAACTTTGTTTTACCTCCCGACGCAGATGCCACAAATAATATAAGTTTTACCGTAGACGGGTTCAACGCAAACAGCGCAGACATATACTACGATAACAAGTATGGGGTCAACCGAGTCTGCTTCTCCCCCCAAGGAAAGTACGTAGCAGGATGTGGAACAAACGGCATAATTTATGTATACGATTTGTATGAAAACAAGCTGCTGACAAAAATTTGTACAAAGATTGATAACATAAGAGACTTGACAATAAGCGATAATGATAAATATATATACGCATGTGGTGATAATAAAATTATAGAAATATTTGACTTGTACGAAAGTAAGAACGTCTCTAACGATGATGTTGCGAGGTATGTAGACGTATCCATCCCAAGCATAATTAAAAGTCAAAATGGGAAAAGGGAAGATTCCAGAGTAGCAAGAAGTGGGGACAATGGCGGGAATGCAGGAACAGGGAAAGCACAAGTGCCCCTGAGGGGGGCAAGAAAAAACGTACTCAATAACATCTACGCCCCATGGCTTAAAGTTAAGCACAGGGATTTTACTCATAACAAAGTTGTGTACATCCCAATATATAACTACAGCGATTTGATCAAAAGTAATATCAATATGGTGGACTTAAATTGCGTTAAAATAAGGAAAATAAATCCAGTTATTAATAAGTCTTTATTTATTATTAAAGACTCACACGAATGCAGCACTTCCTGCTTGGCAGTGCCAAACGTAAGCAATTTCTTAGTGTATTCAGGGGGGGGTGATGGGTTGTTAAAAATCTGGGACATAAGAATGAATTTGTTTTCTCTACATAAGAAAGGAAACTATAAAAAGACCACATCCAATGTCATATTTTTAGATAATAAAAATCCGTATGCTTCCATATGTTCACATGAGGATATCCTGACCAGCATCAATTTTAACAACACGATAGACTATGAAGGTGCGTATAAAATGAGGAGGGCATCAAGGAAGAGACAAATGAGAGCCAAGAAGAGGACGCAATGTGCTGCTGATGGGAACAGTTCACAGATGATAAAGGAATCACATAGTGGGAAGGCTGAAAAATCGGTTACCTTCGGAGATGAAGAGCTTTTCTTGGATGATGAGAGCAGCAATTCGTCCTTGTCCTCCTCGTGTTCTTCCGTGTCCTACTCGTCCCTCACGTTCGATCTAACGAGAAACAAATTTAATAACATCCTGATGACAAGCGGATACGACGGGTATATTCGTCTGTACGACATAAATAATAATATTATTAAATCCTTTTATGATGAGGAGAAAAGTATCACGCACTGTATGTTCAGTTATAACAACAAATATATCATTAGCACGAACAAGACGAAATATGCAAAAATATTTGACTTTATCTACATGAATAATAAGAAGAACGCAAAAAATATGGTGACCTACCTTGCTAATTACAAGTCTTATCATTTGAACAAACCCAGCGCGGATAATCAAGAGAGGGAGGATGACAATGAGTATGGCAACTGCACCAAGCTGTACGATGACAATTTTTCGAAAGACATATACAGTGATAAGGAATTCCAGACGTGTAGCATTAAAAATATATATGAAGATAAAGAACTGGAGGAAAGAATAAAACTTGTTAACGAATTAAACAGGAAAATAAGTAAAGACGATAAGAAGAAAGCTGTGGACGAGGGTGACGAGGGGGGAGAAGAAGTGGAAAACGAATCAGATGGCACCTACTCAAACACAGATTCCAGCCTTTTTGATGAAAAAACAATAAAAACGAATACCTTTTACGAACATGTTAATAAAAAGTTGGAACCTACATGGTCTCTCTTTCTGGATAACCTAAAATATATGAATCTTATCCCTTACGATGAGCTAAATGAAAGTCTGAGGAGAAACCACGAATACATTAAGACACATTATAAAAAGTTGAATCATAATAGTGACAAAAGCGATCACAATCAGGGTGAGGCGAATTCGGCTAAACAAATCTACCACCCACAAAAAGATGAAATGGAATACATGCTGTACTACGAAATGTCAGATATTATAAATAACGAAACGGACATTCCTAATTTTTATTCCTGCGTAGCGGGGGATAAGTGCATTATTCCGTCCATTGACACCTATGCACATGTGTATGACATATACACAGGTTTTCATGTTAACACAATAAGCAATCTTTACTTGCCAAATTATCATCACACGGACAATTCGTATTTTGACTCGTACAGCATAAAGCAGCCTTTTTATAAAAGCAAGCATTTGTCTTTTTTAACAAGTGCCGACACGTACCCCAAGAACCAGAATATCATTGCAACTTCGAATGGGTACCCGGATGGATCCATTGTCCTTTGGGTTTTTGCCCCTTTCTAGTGTGGGGAATATGTTGCGATGTGTCCACAAAAGGGGAGGCGTGGGGAGGAGTTGTCGTACTAGTTTCGTCAACACATTACGGACCCTCCTTCTATCCCTTCTTGCCATACGCATAAAACATTTTTTTCCCCAAATGATCTTTTTTTTTTGTATACGATATATTTTTAAAAAAAATGTGGCACCACTGCGTGGGAACAATGTGCCACCAATTAGAGTGTTCTCATTCACGGGTGTACACATTTATACATATACGCTCGCGGATTGTGATACATATCGCGCGGGCATGTATTTGCAACAACTTGTAAAGAGATTCTTCACTTTATGAAAGATACAAATTTGAAAAAAAAAAAAAAAATACCATCATGCGATGTTTTCCTCGAGCTTTTCTTCATAATCGTAGTAATTAACTGGGACACCTCCTGGGACCATTATTGTTATGTTCAATCCGTTCAGCAGCAACTTTTTTATTTTATTCACCTTTTTAACGTTGTTTACGTAAGTGTACTCCGTAACATCTTCTAGTACCTGCGCAAGGGAACGAAGCGGGTATTTTAATTGTGACAGTGTTGTGTTTCGTTAAATGGACAGAGGTGATTTGGCAGGGAGTGCTCTGACTTTGCTTTGCTTAGCTTTTTTGTTTTTTTTTTCCACCATTACCATATTAACATATTCATCAAATCCGACCAGCTTTCCAACTATTTCTTTGTCACCCTTCAGCATAACCCATATTTTGCTGCCTAAAAAAGGTTGTTTGTAACGGGGGAGCATTTTAAGCGGGCTAATCGGGAGCAGTCTTCAAAGGATTGCCTTCCCGTACGAATGACGCGCAAGCATTTCTACCACGCGATGCGCATACAGGTGTATGTATTTATGTAAATGCACACACGCTAATGCAGATTTGAACTAGGAGATGCGAAGCGCATTGCTCTGCGCGCACCTATACACTTATCCATCAGGGCAAGAGGTAAAAATGTTTCTGACCCACTGACTGTTGCCATTCTTGATAAACTGCGTAAAAGGGAAGAATGAACTAGCTGTTCCTATTAAATATGTACATACAACTGTAAATGAAGCATACGAACAGCCATTACGTGGTACTGTTAGGTTGGGCTCCTTTTTCTGCTTTGCTAAAATAGGGGTTCAAATATGAATACTTCTATACATAACACTGGCAAGGCATTATTACAGTAACTGTACATGTTCGTTCTTTACTACTTATTTTTTTTGATTTTTTTATATTTATTTAAAAAAAAAAAAAAAAAAAAAACTGTTGTGGAATTTTTTATACAGGTCGGTTTATGCGCCAAAAGAAAAAAGTTTGCACAGTTTTTGAAACAGCACAACGTGTCACTTAAAACAAAAATATTAAAAGTTGAGCGACGCCAAATGGAAAAACTGCCACGACGCGCCCTGTTCAGTGCTGAGCATAGCACATAAATATATGCAAATCTATGTATAAAAAATCAAGTTTCCTTATTAGATGTGATGTCATTGAGCGAAGCTAAAGAGAAAGTCATATGGGGGGGAAATTAGCGCTAAGAAAGTTACACAGGTTGAAAGTGCACAAATGTAATTATGTATACGTGGAGTTACACGTAGGGGATACGCGGAGGAGTCTACTTGGGTACACCGCTTCGACAGGGCAAACGAAAAAAGAAGAGCCTATCAAAAGGGCCCTCCAAAGGTGTGCTAGGGCAAAATTTTCCCCAAAGCAGAGGTATATAAAAATAATGATAAAAAAAGGTGCAACCAGCAACCAACATGCGTATACACAAATCGAGAGTTAAGAGATACAGAGGTATAACATACGCCAGGAACTCACAATAGGAACTGCTAAGTGCTATCCGAGTTCATGATTTCCCTGGCGAATTGCTTAACCGAGCGAGGCAATTTTTGGAAATTATCCTCTTGCTTTTCTATAAGAATCCTTATGAAGTACCTTGCATATATTAAATTTAAGGTACTCATATATTTTTTTTTCCGTCTAAGAACTTCAAGAGATTTGTGGTAAATGTCGTAATTAGTGCAGTTCAGTTGAAGAGAGCAAAATGGGACTTGTGTCAACACATGGAGTGAGCATTGCTCTATATTTTCCAAATATTTCTGTATTAACAAATCGATGACACCTTTTTCTAACTCGATGGGAACGTGGCATACATTGTGGGCCCCTCTTGGGGGCAACTCCTCTGTTCTTTGCTCTGGGTGAGCACTTTGCCACGGTGTGTTGTTTGCGTGCGCGTGGTTATTCTTCCCCAGCTGAGTGCTTTCGCAATTTACTTGTTCTGCGACATTTTCAGCTGATTCTACGCTCTTATTCGTCACTGCTCTGTTACGTTCCTGAGGTTCTTGACATTTGTTGAGTAAATCACATGTGTCCTTTTTAACCACCTGGGGATCGAGTAGCTTGTCTAAAAATGACACCTCACTTGATAAATTCCTTCGTCGTAGTGCATCTAACACTTGGGCGATTGACATCATGTCCATCGAAGGGATTATTTTCTTAACTTTATGGAGAGACACAATATAAAATTTATCGTCTTTAATTTTTAACTTTGATAAAGACCACATGATGTTGCTGAATTCCCGTTGCGGAATTGTGTCAACAATTTCGATGACTTTATCCTTGAGTCGATTTAAAAACAATACATTTTTATAATTAAATTTTGCCATGTAGTGAACTGCATTTGTAATATTTACGTAGGACAGTTGGTTAATAAAATTTTGGTTGTTCATATATTTAATTATATATTTCAGAATGTTAATGTTTATGTTGCATTTTGCAAATGAGTTGAGCAGCAGGGTTAGGTGGTGTGGTTCTACATCCCTTTCGTTTAAATTTTTATAATACTTTGTTGTAAAAAATTTAAAAATTTCGTAATTGTTAATATTCAATCGGCTAATCATATTTAGTATCAAGATGGAATTTACCACGCTCAAATTGTTGTGAATGTGTTCATCATTTTTTATTTTATTCAGTATGAACGAGATAATATCGTTGTAATTAATGGCGCATTGTGGAGAATTCTTCATCTTTGCACTTTGCGAATTTTCGTTGACTCCCCAATTTGCAGAGTTCATTATAATATCCTCCTGCAACATGGTGAACGAACTTAAAATAATTGTTAAATCTAGGGTATTGTACGCGTCTAGATTTTTCCTAAAATGATCTTTAATTGGCTCAATGCTTCTGTGATCTCTTAGACCGGCTTTCACCAAATCTGCGATGTGGGCGGGAAAGTGGATTGGGGTGAACTTGCTGATTTGTCAAGACGGGGGTGGGTGGGTATGGCTGGCATAGGTCGAGGCCATCTATGTACATAGAAAACAAAAAACGGGAAGCACACACGTTTGCACATATGCCTATACACATTTATTTGTATGTGTACATATGCAGTGCTGTCTGCCCCGTTTCATTGCGCTTTCCTGTGTAATGGCCGCGCCTTTCACCAAGGCACACTTACTATGAAATATGTTCACGGTCACGCTAGCGGGCATCGCATGGAGCCTCTTAATTAGGTAACCAAGGATGGACACATTAAACTGGTTGTCATACACTTGAGATATGGTGTACAATTTCAGTATTCTATTTATTTGGTCAAAGGAGTATCGGTGTATATTGTTTTTAAAAACGTCGTAACTGCTTTTTAGAATTTTCCTGTCGTTCCCATTGTGTCCATTGTAATTTTCTATTATTTTCAAAATTTCTTCATTTTCAAATTTGTCTATATTTTTTATAATTAGTGATTTTAACTTCCCTTTAAATGGGATGGACGACTTCGTGACATCGTCACATGCTATTTTGTTCACATCGGCAATGGCGACCTTCAGGAGTTTTCTCATTTTTGCACAGTTGCTATGCTTTTCTTTTTGCTCCTTTTTACACCTTTTATGGGCACTTTAGCAGTTCCTTTCTCAATATTCAACTTCGTGCCCGTCGCAAAAACATTTAATTTATTCTTATCTTTTTCTTTTTTTTTTTTTAACTTTCTGCATTTCAGTTTAGCATACGTACATGTGTGTTACAACATCATACGATAAATGCATATTCACTTGCAGATCACAATTGGCAACTATTTATCCATAATTTTGCTTTTTTTGTTTTTAAAGAGAGTTTCTTTTTATGTGTGCAAGTAGGCAAATGTAGAAAGAAATGCTTGTGGCATTGTAAGAATGCGAATTTAAGCCTTAAACATTTTTTTTTTTTTATATCTACAACAACGCAAATATGGCATTTTTGGATACCCACAATTTGGGGGTAAATCATCCATGAAAAAAAAAGGAAGAGAGAAAATTATATTTTCCTTACTGCCTATTTTTTAGAATAAAAACCATTTTTATTTTGTATTACATATGTTATTTATTTTTATTTTATTTTATTTTTTTTTTTTGTTGCTGCATATAAGATAGTTTAAAGGAACGAATCCCATTTTGAAGGATTAACTTTCCAGGGACAAAATGCAACAAACGAAAGCTTTATTTCATATTTAACGAACCCAAAAAATTGATCATAGGGACATTTTTCCTTATATGTATATGTTTACCCGTTCATAATACTCTCTACTTTTTTAGTGCCATCTTGTTAGCCCAGGGGAATGAATTTGAATATTCTCACATATGGCAACAGGTAGCACGTGTTAATCTGGATTTTTTCCGTATTAAGTTTGAACTTTTTTAAGCTTGTAAGATATATTTTTCCCCATCTTTGCCCTCCACACAGTTGGAGCGTTCACAGATAAAGCGAACTTGGGGTTATAACAAATTGTTGCTTTTTTTTTTGCCAAATTGGGCATATTGCGAAAGCAAATCAATACCGTTTGTCATGTTACTAGACGCATTTGTACACATAAGCGCGTTCAGCAATATAAGCGTATACGAATTTTATATACATGTACATAAATAATGTACGCTTTCATGATTTTTTGCGAAAATTCACAATTGTAGCAGCCCTTTTTAACTTAACATTTTACCAAAACGGACAGAATAGCGAAAGCAAATACATGCTGAAAAAGGAGTATACATTTTTATGTACACATTTTTTGTGACCACGCCAATCGGCGTATATATTTCCCATGCGCAGGAAAAAAAAAAAAAAAAAAAAAAATGTATACAAAAACGCACGTGAAATGAAATAAAAGAAAAAAAAGTGTACGGCACAATAAGCACATTTAAAATGCAGTAAAATGTGCAATCAAAATTTTTACATATTTTTCACCTTCAGCTATATTTCCCATTTGGCACATATAAATTGTACATTTTTTGATAATAATTATATGCCTTTTAATCAAAATGTATAATAGCCAAATTGCACACCTGAATATTTGAAGAGTGTATGCGTATGTGAATGTAACATATTTCATGCATCCGTACGTATATTTATTATTCACTCATTTGTGCAAACCTCCGTGGTATTATATTTACCGAGGGAAATAATTTTATGCATTCCCCACAAGGCACGTTGAGCGGCTAAATTAACAAAAAGCATTTGCGCCTGGGAACTTGAAGTTAATTTTATTTTATATGTACATCTGTACTGCAGCCCCTTCTTTTACACCCCCTACGTGAACGCAATTTAATTTTTAAAATAGGAGAAAATTTTTACATCGAGTAAGATTAATTAAACAAAGTAACGCCAAAAAAGTGTACCTCAAAATTGAAGGAATGAAGCATCTGCTTTTTGAGAAACACCACATATACGACCTTTTGCTACGAAGATTAACCCCCCTCCCTCGATGTGTCTACGTACATAGAGAAAGGTAAAAATGTTTAACGTGTTTTCAGCAGCCTTTTTAGACAATAACCCCAACAATTTTAATAACGGCAGTAAGCCCATTAACAGCAATATAAATAAAAGTAACAACTTAGCGAGGTCTATTTCTGCCAACTTAAATAACGAAAATGATAGAAGCAAAAATTTACCTTTAAAAGATAGACTAGCCACAGTGAGAAATGTCCAAAACATTTTGAACAAAAAGAATTTAAATAAGCCGGATGAAACGAACAACAGCGGAAACACTAAGGGGAGTGAAAGTACCAATGATAGCGGAGGCAACAACAACGGAAATGCTAACGATGCGGAGAATAACGACCCCAGCAGTAGCAACGTTCATTTAGGTGAAAATGCGGGAAATACAGCAAATGACGGAAGTAAAGCTGTCCCATCCGCCGTGGAGAACCATTTAAGTAAATTTAAAAATTATTCCAGTGTCGTAAATGAAAAACAAAATGAAGAAGTGGAGAAAAAATTAAAAAAAAGAAAACGAAGGAAGAAACATGTCATATTGATGGAAAGAATGAAACAAAAGGAGAAAGACAAAAAAAGACAAAAAGAAATGGGAAGTCAAGAAAACAATGAAGATGACGAGGAAGAAGGAGAGGAAGACGAAATTGAAGAGCGAACCACGCAGAAAGTGGTAGGAAGACGTGGTAGGCCATCTAAGCGCTCACAAAATAAAATGCAGCAAAAAGTGCATGAGGACGAAGAAGACGATGAGGGGGATGAAGATGACGAGAAAGACGGAAAACATAACCGAAAAAGCAAAGGTGGAGATGATAAAATTTCCAACAAGTTTTCCAACTCAGGGGACAGCACAGGAGGAAAAACGTATATGGATAACGTCTCCACCGTTAGGAGAAATACGAATGATAATAACGAAGCAGGTGTGAAACCTAAAAGGAAGAGGCGCAAAAAAAAAGAAATGGAGGAATACCGAGCTCGTTTATTAAAAGAAAAAATGCAGCAGCAAAATTCGTTGAGCAGCGTTTTAACCAAGAACAATAGTTTTAACAATCATAGCAACGCTAATAACAGTAACAACAACAATAATGAAAATAGCACACAGGGAGAAGTTAAGGTGAAAAGGAAAAGGGGAAGACCCAAATTAAGCGAAGTTGCAGCCATAAATAATGCCAATGATAAGTTGAAACAAAATGACATAAGAAAATATTATAGCAAGAATAGCGACCACCAAAGTATGAACAGGGGTGATGGCAGCGCAGAAAATGAAGAAGAAAATAAAAATGTTCTTAAATTAATTAATACTTCTCTACAGGAAAATAATTCATTCATGAAAAAATCACCAACCGAAATTATAGAACTTGAAAAGATTTACAAGAATAATATTAAAAAAGGCGTCACCTGTATCCCTTTAAATTACCAAAGCAAAGGAGGAGGAATGGCACTTATATTAATAGGTACGCAAACGACCTATGGGCCTGTAAAAAATGCCTACGGCTTTATGACATTTCTCATTTTAGATTGTGATTCAAATAATTTTTTCATTGACACAGGAATGAAAAGTAACACTATTGAATGCGAAAAGCACATGCAGTTGTTAATTAGCCCCGGTGATATGTACATGTTTAAAAACCAGAGTCAGGAGGTGGTGGTGCGGCTCTTGCTAATTGTGTGTAACAGAATGAATGAGCCCTTTAACGCGAAGTTGCATATAAAGGACCCAGAAATTAACGTGCACAAGTAGGTGGAGGCAAAACGCTGCCACGGATACGGCTTATGTGTCACACATGGATGGATGTAGGGGGCATGCGTGCACGCAAACACGTATGCACAAATGCATGCGCATGTGGTTGCGCAGGATCCCAGTATATCCACCATGGGCCCACATTGGGGTGGTATCTGCAAGGGTCAAAAAATTGCCAACCTGCAAATGGCACGTTGTTTTGAACTCCGTGTAAAATCGAATTTTTGTTGATGATACGCTACACATATGCGTACACACATGTGTATTCTTTTTTTTTCATCATTTTTTTGTTGCCCCATTTGAACAGCATTTTGCGTCTTACGTACTTACCCGTTCGTTTATCTACCTAATTACCCGCTCATTTTCACACTTCATGACGCATTTATTTTTGCGCAGCATGTAAGAGTAATGAGTAATCATTCCTCACCCCAAACATTATAACAAAGTTTTCATTAGAGTATTCATTTTTTTTAAGTTGCTAAAGAAGATATGTAGCACATGCACCGCAAAAGAGTTAGTGAAATTTTTTTGATCTACCCTGTTTTTTGTTTTATGCCCTACGTGTCCAATACAACATGCCATTATGATCTTTAAGCCTTCCCCCTTATCAATGCATTTTTTTTTTTAAACACAATGATGTATTTTATGTAGACCTCACGTGCAAATGTGCGTAGGGTGTGCATATATGAATTATACGTACGTATAAATATGCTTGTAACACGTATGTTTTTTTTTTTTTCTTTTTTAAGTGAAAACTTTAACAATTTAGAAAAATATGATCCTTCATTAATATGAAGGTGTATACTAAATATGACATGTCGTGCACAGTGTACAGTCTTTACACTCTGTGTAGTCACTTTTTACAAATTTTTTTCAATTAGGTGTGCACAAGTGTGTACCTTTTTTTTTTTTTTTTTTTTTTTCCCTTTCCCGATAATTATGTTACCCATACGTATTTATTCCTATACTATGCGCCTAGGTTGTACGTCTTAAAAAAAAAAAAATTTCCTATAAAAATAAGGTGAAACAATGTAGGTAAGCCCTGCTTGTAAGTTTAAGAATTTGGACAATATATGCATACGTTTAAAGAATTCCACATGGAAGGCGCAGCGTGTGGGTACTATTTTTTTTTTTTTTTTCTATGTATTGAGAATAATTAATGCGTGAAAATTTCTACATGAGCTACGCTTTAAATAGGAACAATTTTGTAGTGCTAGAGGAGCAGTGCAAGGAAAAGTTAAATGACGTAGAGTGCGTCACAAGCGTAATGTGCGGCAAACGATTGACGGTGAGAGTTTCATGACGGTGACAATTGTAAAATGGCTTGTAAGCAAAAGATTACACAAAGCGCAACAATAGAGTAAAAAAGCACATTTTTCACATTTTTGAAATGTTACGAAAGGGGAGAGGAAGCTAGAAAAAAAGAAAAACAAAAACTTGTAAAAATGTGTACATGACAATCCTTCGCACTAAATGAAACTCAGGTACGCGCTTTTCACACCGCTCGGCGTGGCTCATCCATTACAAAGTGCATTCTACACAATTTCTTGGACTGGCCTCAAATGATTTGATTTTTTTCTGTTCTTGTTTTCTGTTCTTTCCGTATATTCATCAGAAAGGCACAACTCATTTACACAATCTCATCTACGTTCAGTGTTACTCCTTGTTCATGTAACGGCATTTTAAAATAATAAAACATGCTGAACAAGGAGGATTACCTAATTTCCCTTTTTGATATAGTTGAAGGGTTCCATAATTACTGCACATTGTACAAGAAGAAACACTGCAGCAGTTTTATTTTTTCTAGTAATGTGCTCACGCAAAATGAGAGAAGTAAAGATGCACAAGATTTTAAAAGGGCCTTTAGCGCCTTTGTAAGCAAAATAGAATTTTTACATTTTCACATTGTAGAGAAGGGCATCCCG
Organism: Plasmodium fragile; assembly: GCF_000956335.1. Taxonomy (NCBI): domain Eukaryota; phylum Apicomplexa; class Aconoidasida; order Haemosporida; family Plasmodiidae; genus Plasmodium; species Plasmodium fragile. The sequence continues at coordinate 230,904 of NW_012192606.1, read as the reverse complement.
TGTGAGAATGTCGAGAGTGCATGTGTGGGACAGGGTAAATGCAAAAGTGAGGAGCCTCAGGGACAAATGCATGGTAAGGAGAAAAATGATCGTTGCGGAGACCAAATCCAAAATGGATTCCCCCAGAATGAATCTACGTATAATGACGCACATTTGGGAAGCGACGTGAAACAGTACAATGGGGGTGAAAATAAAGTAGACGTAAGGGAAGGAGCGGGGAAGAATCACCACACGGAGAAGACAAATGAGGAGGATTATAAAAAAAATTTCGGTCAGACAAACTGCTTCGACTTCCACGATGTAGAAAGGCAAGGTAGAAATAAAAACTACTTGTGTGGGTTCCATTCGTCAGAGTCCAATTGCAGCGACGCGGATGATTCTTCAAACAGCACAGATTTGTGCGAAGAAAACAGGGACCTAATACTTAGCCAAAGAAATGAAACCCTAATCAGATACGTCGCAGGCTTAGACTATGCCCTAAATGTCAGGAGAGTGTCCAAGGAAATGTTAATAGAAGAAATTAAAGAATTCTTTAAAGTGCATAATAGCAACGTTAGATTAAGCAAATACTCCTCCTTTTTAAGTGACGAAACTATGATTATGTTAAAGAGGAGGGCCCAAAATCATGATGGATGTGAAGATGATTATGATGATGGTTATTATTTAAATGTAGAGAGGAAGTACACACATAAGTATAAAAATAAAACCTTCTTTTTCTCCATCCCTGGGAATTATTTCTTTATAAAAAATTACGATGACCAAAGTAGGGACACCTTTTCCATCTCCAACTACACCAACTATGAGAGAAGCTCAAATGGCATTACCCTATACACACTGTCTAATAATTCATCAAGCATAAACGGAAACAACTCCAATTTGTATACGGACAATATGCTAAGTAGAAATGGCTCTTGCAACAAGTTTAGCTCACCAACATTTGGAATGGAAGTAGAGCGACAGATGTCTCCTATCTTTGGAAAAATGGAGGAGGAAAATAAAAGTGCACACTGTGCGTGTAACGAATTTGAGATTAATTCCTATCAATCTAATGAAGAAATGGACAATGCTTATTTGACGCCCAATTTGAAAAGTAACCCGAGGAAGGAAAACCATATAAAATTGAACAAACAGGAAAGATTCATTCAAGAAAAGGAGAATAATGTAAGCGATTTTCCCCCTCACAGCAGTGGCAGTTACAAACATAATGATAGAATTGGCAAAAGTGTTACCAATAAATGGGAGAAGAACAACACGTATGAAATTGATAGCATACAGAAGAAAAAAAACAACCTACATAGTAACACGAGCGATTTCTATCAAAGTATAAGGGACTTTTACAAAAGTAAGGAAAATGGTAATAACTCCTGTGAGGAAGGAAGCAACACCTGCATGAAGAATAGCTCCCTCTTTTTGAATAGCAATGAAACGAGTGTACAAACGAATAATAAAATTTACCAAGAAAACGAAAAGAACATAATTAACCTATTTTTTGATGATGAGCTGTCAAGCGCGATAACTATAAATAATGAGTCCTCCTTCAGTAAAGGAGTGGAAAGCTGCAGTCGACATCATATCCAGCATAAGGATATTCCAGATGTAGATGGGGGAAATTTTGAGCAGAGTGATAAAGATGTGTCAAGTGACGAGAACCACCACGATGATGTGGAGCAAGCAGTAAAGTACGAACGGGATGAACATAAGTGGATGGATGAGTACTGTGAGGGAGATTACAATATGTTTAGGTCAAAACAGATTAAGAAAAAAAAAGAGCTAACGCTTGGATGGTCAACTGTGATATCCAGTGAAGAGGAAATGGAAAAGGGATCCCAAGAACAGGGGGAACAAAAGAACGTTAAAACGGACCAAGTCACCATTTTCCATAAAGAAGGCCACTTTGGAAGTAACTACGACAGTGACCTTACCAGGGTTGACCAAAATTCTTGTGACCACACGTATAACGCAATTAACCTAAGGATCATATACGAAACTAACAAGGGCGAACTGAATTCCAAGGGGGAAATCCATTTTTTCTCGGGTCAGCTAATTTTGAATAAATATAAAGTGGTAAAAATTTTGTCCAAAACTAAGTTCAGCACCACGCTTAAGTGTTTAAATGTGCTATACAGGAAAGGGAAAGGCGGGGGTGGTGTTCATCAGGTATATAATTATAGGCAGAGTTATTCAAGGACATGTTCAATGGGACGCACAAGCGATTCCTTAGTGGTCAATAGTTCAACCAATGTAGAAGATTCGACAGGGGAAAGGACTCCACGTAAAAAACTCCAGGAAGGACAAGAAAAATGTATATGCAATGACGAACCCCCCTGCGCAGCCAGAACTGCGAGGGATAAAAACTACAAGTACGTGTGCTTAAAGGTAATGAAAAATGGAAAGAGTTTCCTAGACCAAGGATTGTTGGAGCTGATCGTTCTAAACATGTTATCGAATAAGAGTAGCGACTCCACAAAAAATGGAAAGGGGAAGACGCACACAAATAAGAACATTATACAACTGTATGATTACTTTTACTTCAAAGAACATCTAATTATAGTGACGGAATACATGCAGAGCGATTTGTACAATTATTTTATTAAAAAGGGTAAGATAGGGACTCTGGGGCAGCTACAAATATTGGCCAAGAACTTGCTGGAAGGCTTGGCATTTATCCATTCCAAAAATTTAGTACACTGCGATTTGAAACCTGAAAATATTATGATAAACATGAAAAGGGGGAAGAGAAAAATGAAAGGAGTAGACAAAGGAGGGCGCTTAGAAAAAGGTTCTGACTCAGGTTTAGTAACGTTGGGTAGTACACACAAGAGCAAGTCTTCCACGCACAAGGACGTGTTTGTACCGGAAAAGGAAAAGTTATGTTTTCCAGCCAATTTGAAGGATAAACAAAATAATAATAGTAGTAATAGTAGTAGTACCAACAAGGCTGTCGCAGAAAGACACATTTTTAGCAGCGAAAAATTTGAAAAAATAAAAATAATAGATTTTAACAGCTCTATATACGAAAGCGACAAGCTAGAAATGTACGTTCAAACGAGATCGTATAGATCTCCAGAAGTTTTACTACAACAAAATTACGACAAAAAAATTGATATATGGAGCTTAGGTTGCATATTGTTTGAATTTTTAACGAAGAAAATTCTATTTGATCATCAAAATATATATCGATTTATATATTCTATAGCGTCCTACATTGGACCCTTTCCATTTTATATGATAAAGGGTTGCCGTATGCCATATCTGTTCACAAAGCACGGATTAATAATTTTGAGTAAGATAAGTGTTGACAAAAGTTATGGTAACTGCGTTAAGGAAGAACCACTTGATGAGGTGGATGACGAATCGGTCATGTTTAACTCAAAAGACTTCTTCCGTTTAAATAAAAAAGAAAGCCACACAAATGATTTATTAAAAGGTACCCACGCAAATCAGGGTTCGCAGTACTCGTTAAAACCACGTAAAGAAATTTATTATGATGTTTGCTACCCAAGTGACAACTTGCTAAAACGTAATTTTCATATTGAAGATACTTTATTTTTAGATTTTCTCTTGTCACTACTGCAAATCGACCCATGCAAACGGCCTAATGCGGATGAGGCATTGGAACATCCTTGGCTGAAGCCGAACATTTACCATGACGGATTATGACGCGAACTGTGGCGTGGCAATGCATGGCTACTATGGAGAAAGGGTGCTCACATAAAAATAAGCGCACAATGACACGACACCACAAACGCATTACACATAGTTACGCGCACAGAGAATGCTAAAACGGTGTGCGGGGCGGTAGTGGGAGAATAAAAACTAAATTTGGTACACACCTTGATTAGGAATTTCCATCACAAACAAAAAAAATAATAAGTTGACAAATCATAGCACAGATGGAATGGTATATCACAACTAGGGGCAGCGCATCGCAGTGTAACATGGACGCACATCACATACAACACCCAGTGGGTTGCACAAATAGGGGCAAAGTACCACTGGACAATGAAACATAACAAAGTTAAAAATAGACGCTTGTGAAAATGACATATATGAAATCGAGTTTCCAAACAGTGGAACCAGACAAACATTTTTGCGTAATTTTTTTTTTTTTTTTTTTTTTTTGTGTTTTCGTAGTTTTAGCTAAACAATGATGCTTGATTTTTTCTGTAGTTTTTTCCAACCAATGGGATGAGCAACTTTTTACTTCTGCTTCAGGAAGGGGGCGCTTCCGTTTACGTTTAAAATAATTAAGGAGGTCAACAAGGTTGCTTTGATTATTCTTATAAACCTGTTTGGTTATTGTTAGAAAAGGAATGGCTCCTACATGTGTTGCGCGAAGAAATGGATGCACCTCTGGGCTCACTTTTCAGCCTCTTCATTTTGTTCGCTCGTTTGTATGTTTTCATCATCGTTGACCTTTTCGGCCTTTTGGTCACATGGTTCCTCCTTTTCATCTAGGTTCGTCGTTTCTGCATTTTCTTCGGTCTTACTGGGTTCATTGGGTAAATTTTCTGGCTGTTGATCCGTTTGATCATGTGCATTTTCCGACTTAGCGCTAACATCCGCACCATTGTCTTGTGATTCTGCCTTAACGCTATATTTGGTCAACAGGACATTCAGTAACTCTTCAAAAATATTTTTAAATTGCTCATTTTGGTTATTATCTGTGTACATAATGTAGTAAACGATGACGACACTAATCCTCACGTTGATTTGCAACTTTGATATGTTTTCAATAATTTCCTTGTCGCACTCGAGTGCGTTTTCAGCCTTTTCTGCAGCTTCCATATTGTATGATTTTAACAGCTTCTTCTCCTCTTCATTTAGGAAAGAATAACCATTTTTTATATGCGCAAAGCAGTTGACGCGATGATCCTTCAAGCAGTATGCATAGGACGATGAGACGTAGATGATATTTTTAATATTCTCGATAAAGGTCTCTTTGTAAATATTTAAAATCTTCGTCGTTTCTTCCTTAATCGTTAGCAGTGCGTGGTAAAAATGCTTCAAAAAGTAGAAGATGCAATTATTTTCACATTTGGTTTTGGTGACAATTTTATTACACGATTTGTCAATATTCAGGCAGAGAAGATCATACAGGTTGATGTCATTCGGTTCTCTACAATCATCTGATGAAGTAGAATCGTTTTTGTCATTAGTGGGTTCGCCATGGTCATTATGGGGCTCCTCATTTCCTGCAACGCTTTGCTCGCATCCATCCCCTGCGTAATTCAGTAACGAATGCAGGAACGACAAAATGATATGGCTCACGAAACTTATGCTCATGCTTTTCCTGTAGCAGACGTTGTCATAGCTTAGCAATTTCTTGGCGTACAAGTAGCTGAAGTAGTAATTGTACTGTTTATGTAACATAGTGTGTATATAATAATCATTTGCATAATTGAACAAACTTGTTAGCACGTTTAGGTCCGGATCCACCGTCTCTATATTTTTGTAATTAATAATACAACCGCAGTTTTCGTATTCGTGTTGCTTCCACATGTTGTCCGATATGTCGTTGTTCCTTTTGTTGTACAGGTTGAAGTTGAGGAGGGCTCCCTTGCAGTAATTGTTCTTCGCATGCACAGCTGTGTTTGGCTGTTCGTTCTGATTACACTGTGCTTCGTTTACGGAACCTTTCGCTTCACTTGTAGTCTCCTTCTCGCCTTTTCCGGATGCCTCTCCCCAATACACACTTTTGCATATAAAGGGGAAGTAATAATTGTACGTGATTAGTGGCAGGATGATAAAATTGCTTATCAAGTCTATCAACTTTTCATCCCTATATACGCACTTTTCCTGTTTGGAATTTTTTTCAGTTTTGTTACTAGCGCTACTTGCAGAGTTGTCCGCATTGGGATTTTTCACCTTTGTAAAAATATAATTCTCATTAAACAGAAACTGCTGCAGCTTTATGTAGGCTTCACTTCTGGTTCTCTTGGAGCTAAAGGAGCAAGCCAGTGACAAAACAAAACATATGAGAAGAAAGATGTACTTCTTTTTCAGCTCGATAACGTTCTCAAATGAGATATTGTCCTTGTACTTTTTGCACAAACTGGAGTTGTAATTGTCATTTTGGCAATATCCGTCGGTGTCGTTTGCTTTGTTTGTTTTCTTCGAGTTGTTCATATACATGTACGTACTTTTATAATATATGTTCGAAATAATGTGAAGGCACTCTGAATTAATGGACGCGATATGTGCATTAATTTCTTCTTTCTTGTTATTAAAATATAGTAAATATGGGAGAAGGGAGAGAATAATATTTTCAATATTAAAATTGTTCAATTTTAGCAGCACATTATTATTGTTAATAATGTTGTTAATACTTTCCGTGTAGATGGTAGCCTTTTCAATGTAAATGTAAATATCTTTATCATTCAACGAAATATTTGTGTTGTTTGTATTTTTGTACAGAATATTATTTGGTGTGATGAGTTGCAACATGTGCAGGTATATGTTAATGATGCAGCTGTTCACATAAACATTCTTCGAGCTTTTCTCCAACATGTAAATTATTTTGTCTATGAATCGATGTAAAATGTTCTTCTTCAGGAACTGTAAAATGTACATAAGGTATATTCCACAGAGGAAAAAAAATTTGCTGTTTTTTTCCATAAGGCGTGCATAGCTACTATCCTCGAAGATGTGTACACTACTCAATTTGCTTGTTCCCCTTTTGCTCATTTTTTGCTTGTCGTCTTTGTATATACTAAAACAAATGTACGAGAAATTGATGATGCTCATGATAAGATGTTCAATGAATAACCAATCCTCTTCTTGTTCTTCTTCTGTTTCCGTCTTGGGAATTTTTATAAGGAACATGTTCTTTTCTATGTCATTTATGGCTACCTTTTCCTCCTTGTAATGTAACTTTTTGTCGATGTTTTCGAAATTTTCTTCATAGATCTGGTAGGACAGTTTGTCATCATTTGCAAAGTCTTCTTCCGCCACAAATTTTATGTCTTCCATTTGGTAGTCCTCAAAAATGCTATTATAAATGCTCACAAAGATGCTACTGTCATAGTTGATTAGGAGGAACTTGTTTAGGAGGTTAAAGAAATGCTCAAATGTAATTGCGGTAATTTTCAGGTGCATAATGTACGTTTTTAAGTACAAGTTCATCTTAATTTTGTCCATTAAAAACTCCTTTCCTTTATCTGTTGGCGTGCACTTGCTCGGGTTGTGTGTATTCGCGCTCTGAGTGCTACTCGCAGGGGGGGGTTTGCAATCCGCTTCGGCGTCGTTATGCTCATCGCAACTCTCATCGCTGCTTTCGTCGGAGCTGTATTCATCAGAGGCGTCCTGCCCACTGACACTATCGTCATCATTGGCGTACGAGTAAATCATATCAAATTCGTCCTTGTGTTTTTGCGGCTCCCCTTGTTCTTCTTGGGAATCCCCCTTATGTTGCTCAGCTCCATCTCCGTAGATTCGATTTTCTTCAGCCATTAGGTCATTCTTTCTTATAAAAAAGGAGTCACTAGATATGTCGCTGAATTCTGAATCGCTAGACGTGACGTTCGTCGAATTGTCCGTGTCGTAAATATTATTCAATGTGAGGTCATATCGATTCTTTTTTTTTTTTTCGTCATTTTCCTTCTTTACCGCGCTTAGATGCTTGTCTCCCCTTAGGGTTTTTTCCACAATTAAATTTATCGGACACCTCATTTTTGCACACTTTGGTTGAGCAGCCCCTTCCTTCAATATTTTTGTGGAGCTCCTCTTACCCATTCTGCAAATCATGCTATACAACACATATGTGTAGTTAATCTTAAAATACATAATGTGAAAGAGCATTTGTGATGTGAGCAGTTTTTCCTTGGTGTTGCAAAACAAATCGAAGGAGTTATCCGCATTTATTAAAACTGGATTAGAGTCATTAATATTTTCTTGGGCGTTATGCATGCCGGCGCTCTTATCATTTGTCATAAAATTGTGATTCGCTATAATTGGCATTCTTAGGCCTGAGTTATGCTGATCGCTTCTACTTCCCTGAGCCGCGCTGTTGCGTTCACTGTGCTTGGTAACTGAACACTTAATCATTAAAATTTTGATCAAGTATACAAAACTGGTGATGTTCAAATTGGTAATCATATTGTTATAAAAATCGTTTACGGTAAAAAAGTTGTAAATATCTAATTTTAATCTTTTATATATGGTGACACTATCTATGATGGAGCTGTTATCCACATTTTTGGGGTCTACCTTAATATGTACATATATATGGTTGAGGTTATCTTCATCATCCTCGTCATCGTCGTCCTCCTCCTCATCATTATTTTCATCATCATCGTCTTCGTTTCCGTCATCCGTTTGTTTTATTTCTGTACTATTGATAGACGTGTTAATCGTTTTTTCCTTATGTGCATGTTCCTGTGTTTTGTCTTTTTTTTTCCTTTTCTTTTTATCCTCATCGAGTTTGTCAGAATAGCTTTCCCTAAATATGATGGACAAATTGGAATTTTCATTATTGCTATGTCTGGAAAAGAACATACTACTGAATTCATCAATCCATTTTGACCTGTTCATTTTTTTAATGTTTTTTTTAAATATCAAAAGTGGGTGCTGATAAATCTCTGTTATGCTTTTATTGATATTATATGTCTCCACGCAGTTTCCCTTTTTGTATTTTCTATGGAGGAAATCTTTGTCGTTATTAAATTGGGCACTGTTAATATACATGTGAGGATAAAAGAAGATGGGGACTAAATCTATGGTAATTAATTTGCATAAAACATTTATGTACATTGCCCATCCGTCTCTAAATAAATTGTGGCATCTTTTGATGAGATGAAATAAGAGGTACAGTAATGACTGTGATTTTTGCGTCAAATAAAAATTGATGTATTTAAATATATAACATAATTTATTTATATTATCCACATCATGATAGTAGGCAAAATTTGTTATGGCCATTTTGAATATGCTCAGACAATTCTCTGTTAAATTGTAATCATTGGTACGTTTGAAAATTTGGAAAAAAATCGGAATGAAGTTATTTTTAATTAACAATTTGTTTATGTCAAATTTGTAAAAGTATACCTCCTTTGCCTTAAATGAATGATAATTTTTGTACTGCTCTTTCCTCTTTTCGAGTAACTTCCAGTACTGATTGTCATTTGTGTACGTGCTCTGTGTGTTTGAGAAGAGCTTAATTTCTTCATGCAGTATGCAGTTGTATAGATTTTCCAAATATATTCTATCTAAATTTTTTCCGTTATTTATTCCCCTGTTATTTTTAATAAACTCTTCCAATTTCATTTTGTTCTTTACCTGGTTGTTGTGCAAATCTGTGTTCAACATAATGATGGAATAGGTTAATATAAATATAACGTCGCTATTTTCAACAATGACGTACTTCTTCTGCACTTCCTCTTCGCTCATCAATTGTATTTTCTTCGACATGGGGAACACATGTCTGTGAATATAATCATGCATGTCGACGTCTTTTTTTAGATTAATTTTTTCCTGCACATTGCTATGTTGCGAGATATTCTTTTTTTTCTTCTTCTTCTTTTCGGAGCTGCTTTTTTTATGCTCGCACGGTGAGTCTCCATCTGTCTGCTTCGATTCGCCGCTCTCATTTGGTTGGTTATTACTACCGTTTCCGCTAGCCCCTTCGTGTGCGTTATCATTCAGGAAATCGATCAAGACGTACCTCTTCGTGTTGGCTAGCTCCTCATCCTTTAACAAGCACTCAACTTTGTCACCCTCTTGGTGGTAAACCTTATCTAAGTCTCCACAAATTGGATTCGAATAAAAAAAACACAAGCTGAAATGTTCTAATATTCTCTCGATTAGTTGAGCTTCTCCTGGCAGCTTGAAACAGTGCAAGAACAATCTCAACGAGGACAGTAAGGACAAATTGCAGAAGTCAAACAGTCGCACGTAACACTTCAAAATATTTATATTTTTTCTGTGAGAAATGTATTCACCCACATATTCTTTATCTAGGAAGGGATTATACCTCAGGAACTTGGCTATGGACTTCAAAAAGTGTGGGTCCTCCATTAGGTTCCCTTGGGTGTTACTGACAACGCTGTTTCGTTTCATCACATTTTGTGATTCGCTATTCTCCGTGTTGCTTACGTCCGCACTGTTCGCATCGCTAGGCCTTTGCTGCATCCTGCATTCTGCTTCTAAATCGTTTTCTGCATTTTTGGCGTTCGCATCCTCCGAATGCACCACAGACGCTTTTGTTTCCCCCGTGTTGGTGCCACAATCCGTGGTTCCGCTAGTATTTTGGTTTCCTGACGATTCGACGTGGGAAAGGGGTTCTCTCTTCTCGTTCCTTTCGTTACTGTTATCCATCTCTCCCTTGTCACAACTGCTGCTTAGTGATCCCTTACTCTTATGATCTTTAAAAAGCTGTTCCACTGCACCTTTTATTATGTCACCATTGGATTGGTCTTTTGCAGAATGGAGATTCCTTTGACAAACGTTAGGTTCCTTCTCTGCACTATTCATGTCACTGTGGACATTCGCTCCGGGGCATGTGATATCTCTGCTATTACTTGACACGTTGGCGCTATTATCATTATTGTTAGAAGCAGCAACATGTGGCGTTCCATGAGTTTCATCACTGTTGTGCTTTTCTGTGTCCATCTCTCTGGAAGGACAGGACTTCTCGTCATAGGAGTGATTCGATTGTGCATTGAAATGCTCCTGTTTACCTGTCATTAGCGAAGCGAGAATAGAATCATTTCTATCCACTTGGCTGAACGTGTCCCTCGTTTGGATCATTTTCATTTTGATTAACTCATCGATGGATTTATTTTTTAGTGTGTTAAAAATGTTTGCTGATTTTTTTAAAATTTCTTTTCTTATTTTTTTTTTTCTCATCAAATGTTCCTTATTCTTAATATAGTCCACTTTTATAGACTCCTTAACATATTCGCACAGTAAAATGGAGCAAAGGAGGACATAGCTTTTGTCCTTGCTTGATGTAAGAAAATTGAGGGTGTACAGTTCATTCATGTTACTTTTTTTGGATTCCTGTTTTTCTGGAGCGTTTTCTGTGTCATCTCCATGTTTAGCGGGATGTTCTTTACTATCATTTTGCTGAATTCCTTCGTCTTTTTTTTGCTCATCCCCTTTGGAGGATTCGTTGGAGTATCCTATCAAGGTTGTGCTTTTATTGCCACCACTTTCTTCATTCAGTAATTTTTTTTTTTTTTTTTTTTCCATTTTTCTCTGCTCATCAGATTTCTCCATGCATTTTCTAATGCCAGATGTACCTTTGAGCAGCTCGATTTTCCCAGAATGGATTACATAGCCAAAAATATCTGTGTATAAATCATTTCTGAATTCACTAATGAGTTGATTTGTGTATCCACCTATGTCACCCATTCGAGTGTTTTGGTCATTCAATACGTTAGTGCCACTTTTGTTGGTGCTCACAGCTGCGGTGGTGCCACAAGTTCCCAGGCATGGGATTATTATGTGCAAAATGTTCTTTATCATCTTAAAAATAACTTCATTTATAATCGTCGTATTGTGATTAAAATGGACGCACAAATCTAGTACGGTTTTTATGAAATTTTCCAACAGGTCGGATGCGTACAAATTAACATCATGGTTGTAATATATTTCAAATAGCACGTTTTCTAGACAAAAATAGGTCAAGGTTAGCAAAGCAGTTTCTGCAACGTTTTTGGAAGAACATTTCGTCAGTATGCTTAATAATATATTAATAAAGACTTCGCTGTAAATGCAAAAGTGCTTCTTATAAAGGATAAAAATATTTATATAAGTTCTCATGGACCTGCACATGAGGGTATAAGACGATGAGGTGATGTGCAAAAATAGGCACCTTATTATGTTGGCCAGGGCATCAAAATTTTTGTTTATCAGGGCGTATCCGCATGTTTCTAAAACAATGTTTAGCAATGTGAAAGACAGCACATTAATGCACTCCATATTGTCGCTAGATATTTCGTTTTCAAACAAGTCATTATACAAGCCAATACACTCCTTCGTTTTTAATAAATCTTCGACAAACTTATTTTTATTGCTGTTCATTAGTATCAGAATGATGGTTAACAAATCGTGCATTAATTCGTCATCTGGAAGGCTTGCTGCATTCACACAGGTGTTGCTAGATTGGTTTGTGAGAGCGTCGCTAGGTTCTTTTAAACTAACGTTACTAGGTGTGTCGGCAGTAGAACTGTTACCGCTCCTCATATTTGCGCTGCCCGTGCTACTGGTCAGATTATTCATGACAATGTAGAAAATGTTTTTCAAGATGGATTCACAATTGCCCTTAAACAACAGGGAATATTTAGTATTCTTGTATATTTTAAAAATGTAGCAAATTATTTTTATAACATTTTTCCTGTCAACAACTTTGATGGCATTATATAGCACATTATTAAACAAAATGACAGTTTCGTAGAGTATAATTTCTTCATGGTTAATGTTGTTGTAGTTAATAGGTGCAGAGAGTAACGTTTCTATGCTCACATTAATGATATTGTTCCCTTTGTTAATTAAGAAATCGGGATTATCTTCCTTCTTATCAGAGAATTTTTTAGTTAACTTATAATTTTTTGAAAAAAAATTATATATTTTTTTCCTTGGGATTTTTTCACTCATCTTGGATGATAGCACCTCGCTATCATCATGCTTTTCGTCACTCACTTTTGTAGAATTGTTTTCGTGTGCATCGTTTAGTGCCTTCATATTTAAGTGGTTGTTCTGGTTAGGCTTGACATCCTGATCATTTTCGATGGAGATGTTCGAGTCCTGATTTTTAGAAATATTTTCATCATACGTTTTTTCATTGAAATAGCTACTGTTATACTGTAATATGTGATCCAAGGAATGTAAAGCGTTTAGTTTTATTCTATAAAAAATGTTATTATTTCTTATAATATTTAAAAAAGGAGCTATATGATATATATCTAGCTTATTGTTAAATTCGTGTATGTCTATTTCTTCCTTCAAGCTGTTGGTCAAATTGCTGATGCTGCTGTACAGGATGAACAGGGCGTCCACAATGCTGGAGTCCAAATTTTTATTATATTCGTGCTTTTTAATAACCGACAGTACGTTTATTATTTCATTTTTTATGATGGTAAATATGTTTAATCTTGTCAATTCGTCATGTAGAAATTCAGGGTTCAGATAACCTATTCCCAAATTTTTCCTATCATCTTCATTGTATTCATATGTGTGTTTAGGACACACAAATTTTTCCATTTTTTTTTTTTCATGACATTTGTTATGCTCCATTTTTCGCGAAAAGGGGTGTGTGCAAATCTGTTACATTTGTATCAGGAGGGTGGAGGGCAACTATTCCTTGTACTTTTTAAATAGTTGCTGATGACTTATCGTGAGCAAAACTGCATATACCTGCTCAGTAGGTATTCTCCAAGCTACACAGCTAGTTGGAGAAGCAAGCGACTGGGTTGGCATTTATGTAATGTAGCGCACGTAATATACATACAGAATACATGCATATATGTATTCACGCTCGTATTGTTATCCCCCCTGGGGGACTATTCCCTTCCATTTATTCTTGTAGGCAGCTACGATACGACAGCTTACAACAGCAATTGTGGCTCCTTCGAAGATGTCAACATATTATATATATACATTAGCAATCATTCAATAAATTCAAAATTGGATTTTGTTTTTTTTTTCCCAATACAAACAATGTGTCACTCATTTGTGCCTACGTAACACTTGTTCCCATTTAACAGGTTCTGTATACTTTATATTCTAATGTGCAGAACTTTATTTTGGAGAAAAAAGAAAAACAAAGATTATAACAGAATGATTACTCATGGCATACTTCATAAAAACGGGCCATACAAATATACACTCTTCGTGAACAACTAAGGAAGGCGCCTTTTCTCGTTCACTGATTTGGAAAAATTAATTAAGCGAAATTTTCCAAAGGGAAAAATTCAAAAGAGCAAAATAATGAAACAGCAGGGCATGAAACGTAAAAGAAAAAAAAATTGTGATCTTGTCATATGAAACAAGAGTTTAAAAAAAAAAAAAGTATCCTACTGAAATGTGAGGGCAAACATTTTTTTTAATTTTTAAAATACGCATAAGGGTAAAAAAAGGCATTGCAAATGAGAAAGGAAAAAAAAAAAAAGAGTATACCATTTTGACAAAAACATGAAAAGGACCTGGGATCACATGTAGTATAAAGCTTCAGCGCAAAAACGTTCCGAATGCCTACCGTTTGTTTTTTTTTTTCCTGTTTTTTTTGTTTTTTCTTTACAATATGTATGCAATATGTACGCAACTTAAGAGCGTAGCACAAATGGCCCGTGTTCAAAAAAAAAAAAAAAAAAAAAAAAAAAAACATGTTCGCTGCTACGGCGTGTTTCCGCTGCAATCATGAAACAAGAGTTTAAAAAAAAAAAAAGTATCCTACTGAAATGTGAGGGCAAACATTTTTTTTAATTTTTAAAATACGCATAAGGGTAAAAAAAGGCATTGCAAATGAGAAAGGAAAAAAAAAAAAAGAGTATACCATTTTGACAAAAACATGAAAAGGACCTGGGATCACATGTAGTATAAAGCTTCAGCGCAAAAACGTTCCGAATGCCTACCGTTTGTTTTTTTTTTTCCTGTTTTTTTTGTTTTTTCTTTACAATATGTATGCAATATGTACGCAACTTAAGAGCGTAGCACAAATGGCCCGTGTTCAAAAAAAAAAAAAAAAAAAAAAAAAACATGTTCGCTGCTACGGCGTGTTTCCGCTGCAATCATTCTGAACTCCCCCCATATTTTTTCAATATCAACGGTTAAAGAAGCAAAATAAGAAAGGCTACTCGCGTTAAGCGATGTTGTTAAAGCGAATTGGGTTAAATTAAGATCAGTTAATCAAAAAAAGTTGGCCAAAAAGCACTTTTCCCAAAGAACGAACTTTTTATTATTTATGTTTTTTTTTTTTTTTTTTTTTGGACTACACCCTTCTATCACATTTTGTCATACACTTAATTTAAGTTGCACCGGCAACACATGGGAAGAGGTCCTACTTCCCATTAAAGCGTCTCAAAGGTTTACAAAAAATAGTATTATACAATAAAATGTGTCCATATGGAACAAATTAATTTTGTTTTGATGCGTAGAAATGGGCAATTCATCCCCTCTACACTTTAAGGAGCGTGTCACGGGCAATACGGTCGATTGCGCTTTTTAAAAAACAAACGGATGTGCCTATACTTTTAAAAAATTTCCTAACAGCGTAAGAGATGTTTTCATTGTAAGGTTAATATTGATGACGTATTTTTAAGAGAACCATTCTTTTTTTTTTTTTAGCGTTTTATTTTCCCCAATTTGTGGCAAAATTTGGGGATGTCCACAGCTTCCACCATTTATTCAGCATAAGCTCATCCGTAGGGTCCCTCCCAGTTTGTAAAGGTGTGTACGGAGCGCCAGAGGAAATGGGCACTTCTTAAAAATGTATACACATATATGTGCGGATATATATCAACCCCAACTGGTTATCCCCCTAAAGACGCACTGGTTAGGGCACGCTTCGATATGATGATGATGCCCCAGTTTCAATACCTAAGTCGCTTCAAATTGGCGAGAACGAAAGTGTGCTTCAGCACCGTTAAATCAGCACTATCCAGTGAAGATCTGAAAAAAATTAAAGACCTCCGAAAAATCACAAACCTGTCAGTAGGCATATGTAAAAATATTCTGAACAAAAATGGGTATAACATTGAGAGCAGTGTAGATTATATTTTTCAAAATTTTAATAAAAGTTACGAAAAGGAGGCGCAATTAACAGAAGGATACTACTGCTTATCTTCAAGGGGAAATTGCACAGCGATAACAGAGCTGAACAGTTACAATGACTTAGTATCGGAGAGTATACATTTTAAGGAACTGTTAATTAACTTGTGTAACAAATTAATTGGAGGTAATGTAACTAGAAAAGTAGGACAGTTGAATTTGGACCAAGAAGTGGTGTCTCATTATTTGCCCCTATTCTATGATGAAAACAAAATCCAAGTTGACAAAATGCTAACCCGTGTGGAACTTAAAGATATTTTTAAGCATATATATTTTAACAGGAGCATAAGCCAGCTAATTAACTACACATCGTACATTTTAAACGACAAAATATTTTTAAGCAAATATTTACTCCTTAATTTAGATCATCTGAAGAGTTGCCACCCAAATGTGTATATTATTAAGAAGAGTTATCATCATAAAGAAACCAAAATTGACAATTTTGTTTTATGTAAAGGTTTTTCTTTTTCCTTTTTGTTTATTAAATCTGATGAAGTTATCCCAGAACCGGTCAAACTGATCTTAGAAAAATTTGCTTCACTTATATGCGTAAACATATTAATATATAAATCGAAGCAATGTTCCAGCCCAAACCAGTTTGACATTGATGGCTGTTTTTATATCAATTACTTTGGGCGTCTCGCTAATGAATTGGGACAAAATGGAGGTAACGCTTCTTTGCAAGGGGGAAGCCAAATGGGCAGCATAAAAGGAAATGCTATGGAAGGAAAAGGGGCTGCCCATGAACAGCATGGCAATGAAGACCATGACGATTTTTTGCAGAAAAAGGTGCAATCCTTGTGCTTATTAAGTGAATACATAGAAAAAATGGATAACAAACGGTTAACAAATATTTCGAAAAGGGATGTAACATTTTCAGAAATGATTAAACTTATGGAGGAAGAATTCAAGATAAAAATTTTTGTGAAAATTGTGTACTCTATGCTTAATGAGGATATGCTAATTATGTAATTATGCTGCACCTACCTCGCACAAACGAATGCTCAAATTCGTGATTTTTGTACAAATTTTGTTCGCACATGTTAAAATGTGTGTGCACGTATGCCTATATATGTGGGCAAATTTTTTATAGTTATATATCATGTATGTTTTAAGGGCTACACCCCCTTCTTGCTAAAGCCATTCTTTAATAAGGAACTGCCATTTGTTACTACGTAGGAATAAGAATCAAAAAAAAAAAAAAAATAGACAACATTTTGGTGCGTAAATTGCTACTTCAGTTGCGCCCATGTGGTCGAGTTTACCCCGTTTCTATATTTTGATTCCGTTGTCTAACGAGTATGTGTGCACTGGGTTCTCACCACTGCTTCTCGTGCTTTTGTCGTCAATAGCCTCGCCGCTGTCACTGTCACTGTCGCTATAGCAGTCGCTGCCGCTTTTCGGGCGGAGCTCCTCGAAATGGAACAGGTCCGAATTTACGTTGCTGGCACACGAGCCGTTCCTAGCCGCGTCATCAAACATGGCAAAACCGCGGGGGTAACTTAAATTTTTGTTGTGAAAAGAAAGCGCTTCATTTTCGGAGCTACATTTATCAAACTGGGGATGGTCATCAATTCCGCTGTTTGCAGCAAGGGAGCAGTTGTCACCGAAGGCATTTCCACATTCACTTTTTCTTCCGCTATGGTAAGCACCCTTTTTAGGAACATCACTGTTTAGTGAAGTATCTTTTAGCGACGCATCTTTTAATGATGCATCTTTTAGCGATGCATCCGTTGGCAGGGACGTGGAAAATTTATCGCTGCCAGAGCAAGTGATGCCAAGTGAGTTTTCGAATTTTTCCGTTTTTAAAAAGTCTACTTCACCCTCTGCATTGTGAAGAGTAAATTTTTTACCATCCTTTAACTTGTCTTCAAAATACTCCCCTTTTTGTGTGTCAACGTGCTTTCCATTTTGTACCCCATCCTTGTATTTATTTAGCATTCTTATTTTATGTTTACAGATCGAACAAGTATATTTTTCTTTGTTCATTGATTCGTTTATCGAAGAGTTCACTATGTCCCTGTCGTGATGATTTTCCACTTTGAATAAATACTTATCACAAAATAGGCACTGTATATAGTTTACATCATTTGAAATGTGTTCATTCCATTTTTTTATTTTCTCAATAATTTGATCTAACTTATTTGTGTTAACAGCATTATGAGAGATACTATCACAATTGCTGCTCCCTCTTACAGCCCTATCGTTTTCTGTAAAATTGAAGCTTTGAGAAAAGTTGTTCGAGTTGTAAAAATCGCTAAATCGGGATTGGTTGAAATGGTTGTTCATTCTTTCGTTATACTCTGTGTTGACTGTATTGTCGTTACTCATGAAGACGTTGCCTTCCTTGCCATGTTTGTCCATCCGTGGGGAGTCTTCTTTCTGCATCGTATATTCCTTTGCGTCAATTATCCCCTTTTGGGGGTGGCTTGAGGATGGGTTCCAATTAAGAGGCGTGTCTCCGTCTATATGCTCATTGATATCATATTTTAATTTTTTCGAATTTTGTTTTTCGTTCCATGAAGGGAAAAAGTAACTTTCCTCCATCTTTCCGTTTGACGAATTGGCGAAATTTGAGTATTCCTCTGGATTATTATCACGCCTTTTTAGTTCCTCCCATTTTGTCTGTATCTCATTTTTGCTTACGCCCAGATGAGTATTGAACGGTTTGGAATTCTCTTCGCGCATGACCCTGTCGAATGTGTCCACCGCATCATCGAAGAAATTGTAACTTTCTCTTTTTTCAAAATTTAAATATTTGTCCATATTTTTATTTTCCTTTTTATTGTTACAGTGTCTTGCGTCGAAAGGTGGACTTAATTGTACGTTGTGTTGACCACTTCGTGAGGACCATGTCGTCGCGCCAATTTCTTTGCGGTCGCTTCTGATATGATTCATTTGCGCTGCATGTGTTTCACCTTGTGTTAGCTCCTTTTCTGGGGAATTCCCTTTTTTTTTTTCCTTCTCGAAGCAGTGTGCATTTTGAATCGGCGTGTTTCCATTTTTGTCCTTCTCAGCATGTGGAATATTATTTGCTTTTTTTTTTTTTTTCTTTAATTTTGCTCCTATATTCCTTGAGGAGCGCCTGTCACCATTGATGAGCCAGTCTATATAACACTTGTCCAATCCATCAGCGGTAGCGGTGTTATCCGATTTGTTCACATTAATCTTCTCGCCTGGGATATTCTTCCCCACTTGGGAGACTAACTGGCATTTATCCTGTCTCCTACTGTGGGTGTCGCTATCCCTATTATGTTCACGCACTTCGTTAAAATTTTCCACCCATAACTTGGACACATTGTCTTTTCCATTTTGACCTTCTTCATCGTTAATTACATTGAATTTTTTTTTGTATTTTACTTGTTCTTTGCAAATTTTGTTCTTTCCAACATTTCCGTGCGCAATATGCCCTCTGCTTGTGCACAGTGAATTTACCATTTGGTCATATGAGCAGTTTAGTTGGTACATATTTTTGCTTTTCCCCAAGCTGTCAT
Organism: Plasmodium fragile; assembly: GCF_000956335.1. Taxonomy (NCBI): domain Eukaryota; phylum Apicomplexa; class Aconoidasida; order Haemosporida; family Plasmodiidae; genus Plasmodium; species Plasmodium fragile. Next base: position 211,642 of record NW_012192606.1, on the reverse strand, counting down.
TTGTATCACAATTATTTTCGTAAACATTGATGTACCATTCTCTTTGTGGGGTATACTCCGCGGTGTGTCCCACATTTGGGAAGCTCAAGCATTCTGCATGCTTCCCCCCGCTTGTACAATTATCACTCAAGTTAAAATGCGCGCTGGGTTGTTCTACAGTGATCGAATTTTTCAGATAATTGTTTTCATTTGGTAAAGTAAAATTGTCTTTTTGAGAACCTCGCATGTGGTGATTTATTCGCGTCAGTTGTTTTTCAAACGGGTAATTAGGCTCACACATAAGTTTACCATTTAAAGTTGACTCTTCTTTAATGCCCAACGATTTTATCGAGTTAGCAGACTGCATGTATTTTGTTCTCCCTGCAGTATTATCGTACAATTGTTCGCGTTTTTCCTTATCGCTTAACAAATTAGGATTTACGTGACCAGCATTGGCTGTGTTTAAATTTCTGTTCAAATGATTCAGTGAGCTACTCGTGGGGATATCATTTTTAAGGGGGTTGTTTTTTCCCCCCGTTTGTGTAACATATGTTGATGTGGAGGTAGCCCACATGGAGTTAGCCATTCGGTGAGTAGAACTCTCACATGTAGCTCCTTCTTCTGGGGTGCTTTCCGGATTCCACCTTAAATTGGTTGAAGCGAAACTAGCACTCTCTTTCTTAGTGATGTATTTCCCCCCACTGCACGACATACTATTAATAGCCTGTTTCATCACGCTCCTAGTAGAATGCGCACAGTTAAGCGATTCCCCTCCACAGAAAGGGGTACAATTGTTGTGGCTAAAATTCGAGTTCGTTCTTGTTACAACAAAATTGTTTTCACAACTTGGTGTCTGCATAGTGAATATTTTTTTCTCTTTATTTTCCCTATGCCTTTGGGCATTCGGGTATGTCTTATTGTTTTTCCCAAATGTGTATCCATCTGTACAATTTAAATAATTACTGAACTCTCCATGATCAATTTTTTGTGCATATTGATATTTTGGGTCTCTTGATCGATTGTGCCCATTCACAATCCTTTTATGGAAATTGCTTCTTCCTTTCGTACACAACATGTAGCAAAAATAAAAGGCGTTAGCTTTGGAGTGGTGCACACATGGCTTGTAATTGAACAGACAAAGGGATCCTTTAAAACGCATTAAACTTCTATCACACGGGTGAGAGAAAGTTGCTGCTGCACATTTTATGCCCCTTAAGGTATAATTGGAACTGGCCCTATAATGTCCTCCCAATTTTGTCCAATTGTGTAAGAGATATTTAGACACCTTAATTCTGTAGAGTAGCTCGTATTTAAAATGTGTTATTGAACAAAGGCCCTTCTGGAAACTAACATATTTTCGCACAAGTACTTTTTTATTCATTGCTGCACTAATGGAAGCTCCTTTGGGCTCCCGCTTTGTCATTGTTGAGCCCCTCCAAGAGAGGTTTTTTTTTCTCATCATCATGTGATTCATTTCTGCCCCACTATTACGCAGACTGGTCATGTATGCACGTCGAAAAGGACAATCAGGTTGTTTACTTTGTACCAAGCTGTCTTTGCAAGAAGGTGCACTGTTATTGGAGGAACTATCGTTTGATGAATTTTTTGAAAAGGCAGCAGTTGCTTTCTTAGTGATGCTATTGTTTTTGCCCAAATATTTTTTCTCACTTTGATTTAGATAATATTCAATTCGCTTGATTCTTTTGTCTGTTTGAACACAAATTTGATGCACATCTGCATCGTCTTTGTATAGTTGATACATAAAATTTTCTTTGCCTTTTCTGCAATCGCATTTTTTAATCTGATTTGTTGAAAGATCTCCCTCATCGCACGAATTGTGCAACTTATTTTTTTCCGATATGCAGTTATTTATCTGGTGCACTAGTTCGTTAATTAAAAGGTTGTTTCCTTCGCAGCACTCATGTGTGGAAGTGCCATCGGGTGAATCATCTTTTTTCCCTCCTTCTGATTCTTGAGCATTTTTACTAACGTAATCCCTTAGCCCGCATAAATAATTATATTCCTCCTGCAGGAGAAAGTTCAGCTTATTTTTGTGTCGAGTGTAGAAGGATAGTATGTCCTGGACTATATGTTTCTTTCCTTGGTCATTGCTTTGTGGATCATCACGCACGTCACTACATATGAAATTTGCTTTCCCTTTTTTGCGCTGTTTTCCAGGTTCTATGTTTTCCCCCTTATGTGGCAATTCGGACCCTTTTTTATTTAGCTTCACTAGATTGGAATCCTTCCATAGATAATCTGTTCCTATTTCTGCTACTATGCTATGGCCCATAATGGAAGTGCTCCCTCTGTTTAACTTCTCAGTAGTTTCGTCCAAGTCTCCACCAAGTGGTCTTTCACAGGGGGTGTTACTTATGGTGTTGCTTCTGCTTGTTGTATTTCCGGTTACATGGGTTAACAGATCCGCAATTTCGCTCTTCGAGTTGTTTAGGTTAGCTGCTCTTTTCGGCGCACATTTAAATGAACCTCGTTCTTCTTCAATTTTATTATGTCGTATTTGTATTTTACTTTCGCCCGTACTTTTCCTCCTTTTGGAGTCTACATATGTGTTTTGTGCTTTGTCTTCAACTTTAGGGGCACACACTTCAGCTTCCCCTTCGTGCATTTGATAAACTGGTTTACCATTATGGCTCATTTTATGCAAGTCTTTTTCAGAGAGACCACTTTTTTTGTTTTCTTTAAAGTGGCTTGAGTTCTCTTCATCCTCATTGGAATTAGTTTGTTGGTTCTTCAATTCGTTCCCACATGATGTAACCATGTCTTGGTCAAATCGATCATCTTTGCAACTGTCTGAGTTCTCTCTGGTGTGTTTAATGGACCCAATTGATGAGTACCTATGGCAGTCCTCCTTTACGCTGTTGGTACATCCATTTCGGGAGTTAGGAGACTTCACTTCGAGTGTATGAATTCCTCCACTTGTTGTATGCATATGCTTTTCTATCTTCGTTTTGGCAAAAATTTTCATGTTCATTTTTTTCCTCTTCTTTTTTACCACTAGGAGTTGGAATTTCTTACCGTAAGAGTTGTCGCATTCGGGGGAGTAGTGTCCCCCCATTGGATCATCAATTGAATGAAGTCTGCAATGCAGTGACTTGTACTTTGATGCACTTCTGGGGGGTGTATAAGCATTTCGAAAAATGTATCTACTTGTGTGACTGCGCTTATTCTTATGATTATATAATTTGTTATCCAGAGCTTTGTCTGCTTTTTTTTTTTCTTTTTTCTTCCCATTCTTGTCTTTACGATCCATTCTAACTGTTTTGGCGTCATTGACCTGTTCGCACATTTTATCCTTTTCCTTAGAAACGCTGTGTTTGTTTTTACATGTTTTGTAATTATTACTACTTGGCACAGAAATATTGCTGCTACAAGAGCGTATGTAATATTGACCTGGTGATTTATCGCCTCTGCTACTACTAGAACTACTTCTTTCCTCCCACACGGGTGGCAATTTTTTGCCTTTCATAGGAGTTTCCCCTCCCATAACGGATTGGTTTTCACATTGGCTGTGAGTTTTTTCATTTCGATGCTCCTTCTGTCGGGGTGTATTTGTTCGTTCTGCATTTATTAAATCATTTTGATTAATCCTGCTGGAGGAGCATCCTTTCTGGTTGTGGCTACTGCTGCGGCTAATTCTGCGGTCTGTCCTTTGAGCTATTTTTTCCTGGGCATATTGGTAGGGAGGTCGCATCCTTGGCATTTTTGTATCCTCTTTACTTTTCTCCCTTTGTTCGTTTTTCTCATAAACTGGAACGCATGAACCGTTTTTAGCGTTTTCGCCCTTACTACTGTAGTGCATGTTGTAGCATTCGACGTCGTTGTCGGGATAGAGAGAAAAAGATGCGCGTTCCTTTCCAAAACTTCTAGTCCTGATTTTCAAAGTGGCATATGTCTTCTTCTTATCACTCAGAACTTTCCTAAATTCGCTTAATAATTCTGTTAGCTGGTCTTTATTGCCTTCATTCACATTTTTGCTTTTTACATGTTCATTTTGGTGCCCTACATTGTCTTTCAATTTTTTCAGTTTTTCACATTTGCTTTTTAATTTTTCATTCTTGCATTTTATATTTTCTCTTTCAACCGTTTTAAAAATCCTTTGGAAAAGTTCATTTTCTTTGATGCTGGACAAATCGAACTTAGCGCTGGTGGGGGAGTCGCATTTGTTTGCCTTAATATCTTTACTAACATCGATCTTAGTTTTTTTATTTTTTTGGGACACACTAGGTGAACCTTTCTCGGCATTGTTCTTCCTTTGCCTAAAGCTGCACCATTTATCCTTCTCGCTTGCATTTCTCCTGGATCCAAATGGTGTGATAGCTAACTTTTCTAGCTTCCGATTGACATCATCTTTATGCATGGAACTGTCATCGCCTCTCTCCTTTGCTCCATAATGTTGTATTTTCCTGATATTCTTTTTAGATTGGGCTAGCTCATTTACAAGGCTAAAAAAAAAAAAAAAAAAAAAAATGTGGGCAGGAATTCACACACGCTTCATATTTTGCCTTCAACTGTGCAGACTCAGCAAGAGAAGCATTGCACAAAATCCGTGTATCCCATCTTGTGGGTAGTTTACACATTAATGCATTATCTGCACGGCATTGGTGGAAATGCCTGTCTTTATATGTATCAGCGCATTTGGCGCGTGTTGCTTACTGTTCCAAGTTTTTGTCTTCCCCTGGAACGAGCGAAAAGAATTTCTGTATGAGCATGTTACATGGGTGTGTGTATGCGCAGGTGCTAAAGTAGCTCAATGGGATTACTACAAAGTTAGATGAACGATTAGTCAGTGTTGCCCTTTGTGCGTTTGATTTTCTTTATTTCTTGTTCTGTCTTTTTGAAGTTTCCTTTTTTTTAGTTATTATATATGTATTTTTTTTTTTTTTTTTGTTACTTTTGAGTTAAATCGCCTCGCACACATTACATATGTATTCGGCTTACCCAGTTTTAACTATGTCATGGGGGTTACAAACCTGTTGTTACACAATTCGCAGTTCTTTGTGTAATTCGTTTTCCCCTTAACGCATTGCATACACGCATTGCATACACGCATGCACCGCTTCAAGTCTTATGTGCATGCTCTAGTTGCAAAGAGAACTTTGCATTTAGCCATGCGTAATTTTGCCGCCGCACGAATGTTTTAATGAACTTTTACACAGATTAATCAAAAAACATTTGAAGTAAAAATTTTAAACTCGAATGTATCATCAGTTAAGGCACATGTGAGCTGTTTAATTGGGGAAATTTAGCTACACAAAAAAAAAAAAAAAAAAAAAAAAAAAAACGGTGGGACACGCTTTTCTGGGCGATGCTTACTGCACGAGCAATGTTTATGTGTAATGGCTACCCTGCCGTAGGGAAACTAAATGGTAAATATAACAGCACAGTATAAGAATGCGCAAATATTATAGAGAAGAAATTCCTGTACACACACGCGCGCATGTTTTTGTTTTGATACACTTAATATACACATTTGGACCCAAAAAAAAACGAAGGAAGCAAAAATAACACTCGAGTTACACCTACGCTGAAGTGGAGAATAGTCTTATGTGACCTATATAACACCAGATGGTACTTACGGAAAATTACAAAGAAGGCATTTTCGAACACAAAAATGACGGGGCAATTTTAAAATAACATTTTCTGTTTGCGTTTACTGCATTTTTCCCTTGGTGATAATAGCCAAGCAGGGAATGGACGAATAATAATTTCGTTTTTTGCTACTATTTTCCTTATTTTGGAGTTACAAAAAAGA
>NW_012192606.1:181882-204906 GCF_000956335.1 Plasmodium fragile | reverse complement strand
AAAAAAAAAAAAAAAAAAAAAAAAAAAAAAAAAAAAACGGTGGGACACGCTTTTCTGGGCGATGCTTACTGCACGAGCAATGTTTATGTGTAATGGCTACCCTGCCGTAGGGAAACTAAATGGTAAATATAACAGCACAGTATAAGAATGCGCAAATATTATAGAGAAGAAATTCCTGTACACACACGCGCGCATGTTTTTGTTTTGATACACTTAATATACACATTTGGACCCAAAAAAAAACGAAGGAAGCAAAAATAACACTCGAGTTACACCTACGCTGAAGTGGAGAATAGTCTTATGTGACCTATATAACACCAGATGGTACTTACGGAAAATTACAAAGAAGGCATTTTCGAACACAAAAATGACGGGGCAATTTTAAAATAACATTTTCTGTTTGCGTTTACTGCATTTTTCCCTTGGTGATAATAGCCAAGCAGGGAATGGACGAATAATAATTTCGTTTTTTGCTACTATTTTCCTTATTTTGGAGTTACAAAAAAGAAAAAAAAAAAAAAAAAAGGACACTCACAAAATAGATGAATGTGTCATTAAATAAATATGTGTGCATGTATACACGTATGCACGTTTTTACACAAACATGAATGTGTACTTGTACATGCGACGCATGTATTGCCAGAGTACTCACTCCGCTTTGTAAGCATTGTCGAGGAGTGCCAATAAAGAGAATGGCTTCAATTCAAACGCTCAGGATACGCACCATAGGATATTAGAAGAAAATATACGAAAGCATTGCCAAATGCTGCCAAGCCTAGCCTGACTTTTTTTTCTCCTCCCATGTGCAATTTTGTTTACCTCCTTATAATTTGTTCAAAGTGTACATTGCGCGAATTGCATGAATTACGCGTTGTAGTCATCTCCAGCAATATTAATTTCTCCCCTTCGGTAGAGAAATTGTGGTTCTTCCCCTCTTGCGCCCTTAAAATAAGAGCTTCGACTTCCTAGACATAACGCTGTTTCGGTAATGGCTTCAGCATACTTGCACATACATGTGTTTGTGTGTGAGTGCCACACTACGACCAGCCTTCCTCAATGTAGCCACTTTTCCCACAAGTTATGTCTTTGCCCTTATCTTCGTTCATGGCCACTTCGGGTGTAAATTGGTATTCCATGTTATTCGGGTTGTCCTTTTCCCCGGATACGTAATTCTGTGCATGTCTGTAAATATACATGGACACAAGAATTACAACTGCACCAGCGAAGACAGTTATGCTTCCGTACTTGAATGCATTGCTGTTATGTGCTTTGCTTTCGCTGCGTCCACCTTGACTCGCGTTTCCGTCTGCATCTTCGTTCCCACTTCCGTTCTCACGTGCGTTATCATTTCCGTCCCCGTTTTTGCCCCCCTCGGTGACCTCCTTTCTCGCCTTCTCATCCTCATTCAACGTGTTCGTTACTTCCGTCTGAATCTGCTCTTGCAGGAGTTCACTAACCCTCTTGGACATATTTTGGGGAAAGGGAGTTTTGGTATCATCTGAATCTATGATAAAATTATTCTGACCAACAATAAGATATTTGTCATTTTCTAATTGCCCGTTGGAATTTTTTTTATAAAATATCTTATGGACAGTCTTCATATCTGAGTAGTACTTGTATGGGTGTTCATTTTTTCCCCCTTCCACTTGTTTGGTACTGTCTACCAAATCTTCAAGAACGTCTAATTTTTCCTTAACATACTCTTCGTTTTCACTATTCATTTTTTTACTATCATATGTATTTACTACATTATCAATTATTTCGTTTATATTTTTTACGTCAGCTTTTTCTTTCCCTGATTCAATTATGTTTGATTCTTCTTCTGGCAATACGCTCGTTTTATGTTGTGCAATTATGGAATCTATGTCTACGTTTGTTCTACTCGCAGCTTCACCAGTTGGTTCGTTTTTGCTATGTGTTGTGGATTTCTCATATAACTCTTTCTTCATCTCTCCATCTTTTTCTTTAGTCACTTCAGTTTTTTCATATGGTGATATGCTTGCCTTTTCCTCATCATTAATTCTATAATCTAAATTTTGTTTATGCTTGTCTTCCACTTTTTGTTCATTTTCATCTTTTCGATCTAAGTTGTTTACTTCTTCATGTTCTTTTGGAGTCACTTGCCCCTTTTCATTATGTGCAGATTGTGTACTAGCACCTGCCACCTCTTCTTTCTTTGCCTCTCCTCCCACTGTCTCATCAATGGGGTTCCTGCTATCCTCATGCAGCTTCTGGTTTATGTCAGAACTTTTCCCTTCCTCAGTTGTTTTGCTCTCATGTGATACATCGATATGTTTATTCTTTATGGTTTCACCTTCTTCCGTGCTGCCCTGTATGTGTTTACTTTTGACACCGTCATCTTCAGCTCCTTCGTCCTGCTCGTCCACGTCTATACCTTCGCCCGTTTCCCTACTTTCTATAATGCCGTCATGTTTACCTGTCGTTTCAGTTGCGTGTGCACTTTCACCAGTGATTTCAAGTTCACCCTCATCTTCACTTTGAACTACATTAATGTTTTCACCAATGTCTTTATGTTCTCCCACATCGTTACGTTCACCTTCGTCCACGATTTCCTGTTTACCTTCATCTTTAACACCAACTATATCTATATGGTCTCCCTTAATTTCAGCTATTTCCTTCCTTTCGTGGTTGGCTTTGTGTTCTCCTGCATCTGTGGATTCACCTACTTCATCCATGTTGTTACCGCCCCTCTTACTTCCATCCATATCTTTCGGCTCGCCTATTTCTGTATGCGCACCCGTATCTGTGTCTTGAACCACATTTATACTTTCATCTACGGCTGCATTCTTACCTTTATCCTCAGTCTTATGTTCATCTGTAATGTCATCGACCAATTCACGTTCACGAGCACCTTCCCCTTCAACTACGTCTCCCGCCTTTACTCCATCTGAATGCCCGCCCACAATTCCATTCTGTACATGATGGCTTGTCACCTCATCGCCTGCTATTATGTGTGTTGGACCAAATTCACCGGTTAACTCCTTTATGCCCTCTGTGTCATCGTCCAAATTGTAACTTTTGTGTGAGTGGTCTAATACTTTTCTACCGAGACTTATTTGATCCTGTGCGTCTTGTCCCTTAACAGCTTCTTCCTCTACGTGCTGTATTTCATGTACTTGCTGTTGCGTGTGGACACGACCTGCCTCCAATTCCTCCGTTACATGTTCGCTGGATGTTCTACCTTCTTCCTCAATTTCTTCTTTTGCTTGATTGTGTGTCGAGTGATTACCAGATAAGGCTGCTCCTTGAATATGTCCCCCCGCTGTTTGTTCTTCTGGTTCACTTTCGCTTGATAGTTCATCTACCTTCTCACCATTATTTGCCTCCGCATGATCTCCAAAGTTATGACTTATTAAGCTGTTTTCTCTCAACGTTTCTTCTAATTCTTCGACATCATTCATATTACTATCTTGCACAATGTTTTCTGCATCGTTCATGTCTGTTTCTGCTGCATGCTCCTTTATGCTTTTATAGTATGCTTTATGTTCATTGACGTCTTCCTCGTGTACTTTTCCTTTGTTCGTATCATCACCTGATATTCTTTCTCCTCCTGTAGATTCAACTGACATTGTGTGACTGTCCCCATTATTTTCAATAACTAAATGTTCCTTGCCTGTTTCAACACGCATAAAATGTTTCCCTTCATGTCCTTCTTCCAGACTTCTGCGCTCGCTAATAGATTTACTTGATGCGTGAATCGTTTCTTCCTTTTGCTTGTCATCCGTTTGATCTTCCGCTGTAACGACATGATTCTCGGATACGTTGGTAGAATTTGCATCTTCTGCTTCCCTGTTTTTTTGCTCACTTTCGCGTTCTCTTTTGTCTTTTCCTTGAAATTGGTGTTCACTTTTTCCTTCGTTGTGCAACTGATCTGCGCTTATTCGTTCTCCTTGTAACATATACCCATCCGTTCTATGACTCTCTGTGCGATATTCCTCAGCTTTTGTTTCATCTGGAATGGCTGATGGAACCAAATGGTTACTCTCTTCAGATTTTTCGTTCATTTCGCGCACGGTATGGGATTGCACATTTGTGTCTATGCCTTCATCTGTATCATGTGTTTGTTTATTATGTCCACTAACCCGCTCATAATTCTCACCATGCATTTCTGTTGTATGCTCAGTTGATTTTTTCTTCTCATTTTCCACTTCAGGGAGTTCAAACTGTTTTCTGGAACCATCCGGAACTTGGTTCATAATTAGAAAGTCTCGTAGTAAACTGTCATGGTCTGTACCTATATGTTCTTCTCCATGTCTATGTGCCAATTGGCTATTTAAGCCTAACTCTTTAGTATGCTTATATTTTGACTCTCCGTCTACCAACTCCTGACCTTGTATATTTCCTTCTTGTCCACCATATCTCACATTATCATCTCCCTTTCCTTTTTCCTGCTCTGTAGTTACTCCCGTTCGTGCTGCTACTTCATTAGTGCGTGTAGTTTCATCGGTGTTATTCCCGATTTGATTCGCTTCTTCGTTGGCGATTTGTTCTACCTTAGCCTCGTCTTCAACAGGACCATGTTGAGTTATTTCTTTCTGTGCACTTTCCCTTGGTACGTCTGTGCGATCAGTCTCTGCTTCTGCGACCCCTTTGTTCATTTGAGTTATTTTATCTTGTCCACCTTGACCTTCAAAACTGTTTTTGTTTTCCCTTTCAGGTGGAGCAGTCTCCTCATACAATTCTTGCTCATGTTTATCAGTCAATTCATCCCTAGCACCATGCGTGCTTTTATAAACAGGTGAATTATTATGATAAGCTGCAGATTGTCCTCGCGATGCGTCTGCTATAATGTCACTATTTATTGCATCACCAACGTGCTTAGATGTGACATAATCATTTGAATTTACCTGGTGATCTTTACTACCACCAATTTGAGATTTTGTGTTGTCATTCTCTTCTGGGAATATCCGTTGATTATTTGAAGATTCTCCACCTTCCACATTAGGCAAATAGCTCCCATTTGACAAACTGGGTGAACTAATTTCTACAGATTCATCCTTTGTCACAATATCCATCGTATGAACCTTTGTGATTTCGTCTGGTTTGTCAAGATGGTTGTCTTTGATAATTTCTTGCTCCATTTTCTCTTCCTCTTGTTCTTCTGCATCAGGTATATTCTTCGCTTCCTCATGATTGAGCCTAATTTCCTGGTTATTGCGCTCTTTATCATTTTCGTCATCCTCTTTTGTATCCCCCATTTCTTCACCTTCCGCCACCTTATCCCCATCGGTTTTACCTGCAGTACCCGAGTTTGCCATCTCGACATTTGTGCTTTCGTCTTGGTGTTTTCGAACTGCTTTACCAACGGTGCCCACATTTGCAGTTTCGACGATATTACTCCCGCTTTGATCCTCTCCATTTTCCTTATTATCGGTACCCCCGTCTACATTTGAAGCATCAAAACTTGCGTGAATTTTGCCATCTACCTTCCTATCTTGCGTATTCTTAGTAGGTCTCTTCACAGTGATAAAGTTTCCTAAATTGTCGATGACCTTTACCTGATCGCCCTTGTCAATATGCTGAAGGAGAAGCTTGTGATTTTTAATAAGAAGGTGCTGTCTTTGTATCATCGAGTCAGTTTTTTTTTTTAGTTGAGCGCTTGCTTCTTTCAACATTCGTGGCTGAGCACCCTCTTCGCCAATTTCACCTGTGTACGGTTTGTTCATTTTTTTGCGTTCTATAATTTCGTCTTTACGCAGATCATCTGCATACTTATTGAGCATTCCTAATAATTCTCTATAAGTTTTATGGTGATTTTTTTCTCTTTGCTGAGGTGAGCAAATTGGCAAATCATTACATGGTACATATTGTTCTAAGATTTCGTAGGTTACAACGTTTGGTTTGAACATATATCCTTCATCACAGATACCTCTACATTTATATATTTCGTTATCACATTCGCTTCTGTAATCTTCTCTAATGATTAATTCGTAGTTGAAAAGGCTTCTACAATGAGCAGTGTAGTAATCCTCATTAATTATATAAGTATCAAGAGTAACTTTTTTTGGAATGGTTCTCTGTCTTTTCCTAAATTCACAAGGCCCGCTCCAATCAGACCAATCGTTATACCTGGCACAAGTTGCACCATATTCCAAAGCATAGCAAAATCTCTTTACACTGATTCTAGCGTGACTATCAATTTCGTTAGTAAAGAAATATGCTAAAGGGATGTGAGAAGATTTATGATTACTCATTTCAGAGATGAGAAAGGTGAGTTTTTTGGATTTCTCAGAACTGTCTGAGAAAAAAAAAATTCCTAAATTTTTACTTCTAATGTCTCTTATATAATTTATGAATTCATCAGAATATTCTGAAGGTTCCATTTCTCCAAAAAATTTACAAATAATTATAACATTTTTGGCGTAATGCATTTTGGGGTTATTTAATATATACTTTTCGTAATACTCTTTCAACGAACCAAATACATTTGAATGCCCATGTTTTGTAATTGAATATTGTTTGTGATCCTTCTGAAAAGTGCTTAATGTTTCCATCATGTCAAATCCATATTGCATTCGTCTCATATCTGTATACAAAATTTTATCATCAAAGAAGGAATACGCAAAATAATTCCAACTATTCTCTAGAGAAAACGCCATGCTTGCAATTCTTCGACCTAACAAATAGGAAAACCTGTTATAATACCTCGTTTCTGCACTTATCAGGACGTGAATGTTCATATCGATGCAGTAGTCTTCAAATAAATAACTGTCTTCTCCTGAATTAGCCACATGGGAAAAAGAAGGGGTGGGGCAGTTTCAAATGTGGGTTATACACTAGTGGTACAGAAAGCATTTATCCCCACTCAAGATGCACAGAAAAAAAAAAAAATCTCGCCTATGTATTTCTTATAAGCGGTGTGTGAGGTGCATATTCATGGTATATTAGAAAGTATACTTGCTCACACATAGGAAAGCATTTTCAAAAATGATGGTGAAGTTTCAGTTGCAAAAATAATGCACGTAGACAACTGTGTGTAGTGTCTTTATGAGCAACCACGTGAGGCTCAGCGTTTAATTTTATGGCGAAAATGGTATATTTTGAATCTTCTGATGCGGCATGTTGCTAGAGGAGCGGCAAAAGCGTTCACCCCAAAATATTTATAGACTCATATGTACAACACATGCTTGCATACATGCGCACATGGGGGCAAGTCTTTTTTTTTTTTTCCTTACCTAAATACTTTTCACTAAAACTTTTGCCAAATGCCAGGGGCAAAAGGCTAAAGGTACTTAACAGCATTAACAAGTTCATTTTTATGGTAAAAAACAAAAAGTGAACGTAGTAATGGATACAGGGACAACTTTTTTTTTCTTCTTCTTTGTGAGAAAGATTGCCAGGTACTTTGGTCTGTAAGCACGTTTAGCTTTATACAAGCCGTGAATGTGAATCTTCTGTTCTTATTTGAGCCACAACATGTTTAAGCGCAACGGTTGTGCTCCTCCCGTGGTTCTTAGTACAAGGACGCAGGCGTGTACACATGCATATAATAAACAAGTATATAAATATGTACATATATATATTCTTATGCTTATGTCTATGCTTTTTTGTCCTCTTCTTTTCTTTCTTTTTCCATTATTTTCTTCCTTTTCACAAGTGGACAACCTCATTTAAAATCATAACTTGTGCCACAAGCTAAACATTTGTGTGCGTATAAACATATACAAAGCGGACCATACACTTCTAGCGTACATCTACAAAACATAAGCAACTTTATGTCCACCGACATGCAAACGGAATGCAGATAGAGCAGTTAGCTAGTTAGTACATAAAAGAAATTATTTACACAGGAAGAAGCATATAAAAAATTTTTTTTCCATCATTCCCATTTTTGCATAAGAGGATATATTGCTGTGTGTAGAAAGGGCAGAAGACCAAGTAGGCAATCAATGCATGTCTTATTGCCTAGGAAAAGAATGCTTAAAGATTAAGCTGTTCTGTAGGACATTTTTAGTAGAATTTGCAATTTATATGAAAGAGTGATGTTGCATTATGACCAGGAAATTCGTGGAAAATGCAGCGAGGGATGAAAAATATATCATGAAGAAGGGAACACAAGTGGCGCGTCAACCCATTTGACTTTTTGAAGCACACTTTTGCTTCATCTACACGTTTGAGTTGTAAGTGTCTTTTCTTTCTGTTCGTGTAAGATTCCCACCAGTCGCCTGCTTCTTGCAGTACAGAAAGTATCCACCTTTTAGTCACCTGATGGAATGGCTATAAAATTTCCAAAGTCCAATTTGTGTTTGCGTTCTAGTACAAGTGTGCGCAAATTAGCAGAAGAAAAAATGGGAGGCCATTACCCTTATCGATTATTGATTCCTGGCAGGATTAACAACATCGTTGCAAAAGGGGCATCGTCCATGTACCACTTCGTGTCAATTTTTTAAGCAAAATTTTGTTAAAATTAAGGTGTTTGTACTTTTTTTTTTTTTTTTTTTTTGCTATCCTTACAAGACATTATTTAGAACCAAGCCAGATTGATTCTTTCATTTACCCCTTACATGTTCGCCATGTTGTCATTACATAAGGCAAAGGAAAATGTACACACATACGAAAGGTATCACTCGTGGGAAGGTTATTATTTCTAATCTTTGCGGTTTATCTAGATGCTTTATACGTGTCTTCATTAAGCCTGTAAATTTGTTTACGGTTGAAAAAATGAAGAACAGATGGATCTATTTGTGCACAGAAACTTTTCCTTTCGTTAAATCCGGAGGGACACGCCTCGTCGCTCGAGCGAATAAATACTCGCATACGTATATATATGCATATGTGTATATTGACTCATTTTAATATACTCTTCTTTTATTTTCGTAGCTATCTACATTAAACTTATGACATACCCTTTACGCGTGATTTAAAAAAATATATTTTTCGCGCAACCTCGTCTGTAAAAGTTGCTGGTACTACAAAAACCAGAGAACACTTGGGCTCATCAATCTATTTCCTTTTGTCTTTAATTTGCTTTAAAATAGAAGCCTCCGCAGGCTTCATTATTGACCTTTTGTAAATAATTTAAAAAATGTTGGGTAACAGTTGTGTAAACATATTTTGGGAAAGAATGCGGTAAAATTGAACACCCCTGTTAGAAGCACAAAACCAGGGTTGCACACATTACCCTACTTGCCATTATTCATCGAAAAAATGAATGCACAAAAAACGGCGGCTACGTCGAAAAAAAGGAAGTTCTCCAAAATTGCAATTTTTCGATGCTCACATAATGGAAAACATGTTATGTTAGTCTGACTCGAAATGGCTAGTGTTTAGCTGTCCACCGACATGGGCGGAAACTGCAGTTGGGTGAGCGTGCAAAGCCTACTTATGTGTGTGTATATTTAAAGCTTGGTGTTGTGAACAATTGTAGTAGAATGCGCACACTCGTTGCTGCCCTTATCATTCCTGTGTGTCCACATTGTACACATAATATTTTCGTTTCTTTATGTAGCTGCCCATTCGACAAACTTTTTTGCGTTATGAAAAAACTTTATAGGAGGGAAAGAAGCCTCAGGATGCGTGGTCCGTGAGAATATATATAAAGAAACGCAGTGGCGAAGTGGTAGAAACAAAAAAACTCCCTTCCATTTTAAGCATTTGTATGCGATACATGTGTGCATTTCTGCATATTTTTTAATTATCACATTTTTAAAACAAGAAAGAAAAGAAAAAACTAAGCATTTTGGGGTCGCTGAACCATTAACGGTGAAGAATTGTTGCAACTTTTGTTTTTTTTTCTCTCCCTTTGCTCCACACTTTAGAAGTTCCGTATGTATTTCACAGAACGCAACATATGTGTATGAGGGAATGGATTTAACCACGTAGGAGTTCAACACACCCCTTTTTTTTTTTTTTTTTTTTTTTTTTAAAAAGAATTGTTTGGGCTTTATTTTGTATACTAGAGAAAAGGTTACGCTTGCTTATTGGGTGCATGTGGGCCTGATGATGCGACATCGGTAACATGGTTCAGTAGCATTATATTAATATACACGGGCAAATCGCCTTGCGCTTCCTTTTGTATTCCTCCTTTGCGCATCCATCTGTATATCTTCTCAAAAGTTTCAATGGTATTATGTAATTCCGTTCAGTTTTCTCCAAAATTAGAGCCCAATTGATGAAAGCCAGGTGTTCCAATTTCATCATGATCGTCACCAACGGGCATCGTATAGCAGTGTGCTGTTAACCATTCCGCAATGCTCTGCCCCTTTTTTTGATGTAAAAAATATTAACCTTATTTGACACAGTTGTGCAACTTTTGTCATCGAATGTGTAAGTGGAAGAAAAGAAAAGATATAAGAAAAACATATAATAATAAATAGGAAATAAGAAAAACCGAGTAAGAAATAAGGTGTAACAAATAACATATAACAAATAACGTACAACAAATAATATAGCATAATTGGAAAATGCATGGACGGAAAAGCAGCAACTCGAAGGAAGATAAAGCCAAGCTAGAAAAGGTCAAAGAATTAGTTCACCTTGGGAACAATTTGATAAAAAAGAAGAATGAAAAAACCTATGATAAAAAATACATCGAGTCCACATCCGTTATTTTGAGGAAGTGTCCTTATCTAGAGACTTTGTGGAATTTCAGGAAGGAATATTTTGAGTTTGTGCAAAATGTCGGCACACCAGTTGGCGACGTGGGGAAAGGTTAGAAAAGGCGCATACGAAAGCGCAGCACATATGTAACGGCACTCCTTGTGCAGTATACATGTTACACGTTGTAAGAGAGGGAAAGACAAACGTGCGAGGGGAGGAATTCCCAATCCGAGGGTTCACACGAGTGTGTGCGCGGCATCGTCAATTAAGAAAGGCGGGTTGAATCTTTTCACCACTGTAAACACACATGTTTTTTAGCATGTCGTATGAACCTAGTTATTCATACTAAGGAAAAAATACATTACCAAACGCTGCTCTTTGTGGGCATTTTTACCTTTTTTTTTTTTTTTTGTAGGCGACGAAGAAGCGGATTGCGCAAAGCACCCCCCCTCTGAGGATCTAAAAACTTTGATGAAAAATGAGAACACAATGGTTGAAGAAATTGTGAGCAAATTTAACAAGTGCAACGAATTATGGTTTCACAAATTGTGGATAATAAAGTTTTGTCTAAAGAATGATCTAATGGATTTCTCTGACCTGATGAATGAGTTAGAATTTTGCAAAAGCGCCTTGTACAGAGATGACAGGAACTACCACTGTTGGAATTATCGATCCTACATCATCGCATGTGTGCATATATATTTGAAGAGTGGGAAGCATGGGAAGGCTCAGAACGGGGAAGCTCAAATTGCGAAAGGCAGTAGTGACGAACGTGATCCAGCCTCTACACAACATGGCAACCAATTTGATGTTCATAAGTCCAATTACGAGCTTTCGAAAACATTGATTGAAAGAAATTTTTCCAATTTCTCCGCCTGGTTTCTGAAATACACGATACATGAATCCCTAATTTCCACCGAGAACGAGTTAGACTTGATAAAAAATGCAATTTTCACGGATCCGTTTGATCAAAGTTTGTGGGAATTTTATAGATGGTTTCTTTTTCAAAAGGGTAATGACAAGGAGGAAATATTTTTCACTTTATTGCAAAATAATTGCGTTTATTTTTTTTTCCAAAATTTGGTTATGGCTAATCTATCAAAATCAAAGTGCTATGATGAGAATGGAAAGGAAATAACTGGAGAGTGGGGTCAACATTTCGTACCTCCCAACAACCCGCAAGACAGTTTCGAATCCTACGTATATTTTTTTAAAATCACCGATAAGCATATCCTTTTGAGTGATCAACCTACTTGTTTAAAATTTTGTATATTTTATTATAAGTATAATCTTTACGAACCAGAGGAGGTTCATTACGAGAAAAATGTCTTGAGCGATCTGATGGTGTGCCATGACTTTTTAAGAGAAGAAAACAAGTATGAGCACAACATCGTGTATCTGATCGATTTCCGGAAGTTTTCCCAAAACGAACATTTCAAAATATTATTAGATTATGATACACTGAGTAGAGGAGACGCTAAGATGGACTCCAAGTCTAGTTGCCTTAACACATTCACTCCGTTATATAAATATATCAATCGCTCCAACATATTGTTGAATACAGCCAAGCACATAAATTTCGCTTCATTAAATTTAGAGCTTGAGAATATAAATGAACTACTACTTTTGGAAAGGAATTGCAAGTTTGCCTTATTTACGAAGTAAGCCAAGGAGAAGAGAGTTCTCCCTTCCCATTAGTTTGCAATGTGTTCAGCGCTCTGATACATCTTCTGTCATATTAATAGTCCCTTTTTTGGGGGGTGTTTATACTGGTGTGTTCGACATGTAGGGTCACTTCACATGTGAAGCAAAACGGACGTACGACGACAAAGGAGGGAGCGTCTAGAAACGGCGATTTGCTGCTCCATGAACGCGCATATGAGTGACTCATTCATGTGCGCTAAACATTTAATAAAATAAAAACGATAAAATTGCAGGCTCGAAATTTTAAGAAGGCTGGAACAGTTCGATGAACTTTTCCACCTACTTGAATTGTTAAAGCTAGTGGACAGCATCCGGGTGGAGTACTACAAGGACTTGGAGACGGAGCTGCGGATACAGTAATTTCTCTTTTCCACATGCCTGTGTTTATTCCCTCCCTGTTGTGTGTCCTTACGACGGTGTCGTCTTGTACTTTCCCTCATGTTAACGTCCCACCTTATGCAGGAAAAAAATACATGAATACTACGAGGATTCCGAAATGGGTTAAGCTCTTTTACGAAAAAAAAAAAAACAAAAAAACAAAAACCGTTTTACTGCGTGCACATTTTTGAAATATAAATAAGGTGAAGTAGAAACTCTCGTTCTTGTCTTCCGCTTTTTTATAGGCGACAAGGGGGCTCTGGATCTGAGTGGACTAAACATTGACAGCATAACTTACCCTTTCATGATTGAAGCCTTTTTTATACCCAGTATTAATTTGTCCAGCAATCTCATATCAGAGTCGTATGAACAAAAAGAGAAGAAGAGGGCCGAAGGAGCTGGGGTGGCTATGGCCTTCCTCGCATTGGCTCCATATACAGTGTGTACATGAATATGTATGCAAGTGTGTATGTATGCATGTATATAGGAGCGCTCACTCATGCGAGCTTTACGTCTTGCCCACGGTAGGTACAACGGCAAGTGTACAATAAACTTTTTGTACAACCTGAAGGAGCTGAATTTGAATCATAACAAAATAAAAAGTCTCGTAGTTTTAATGAAGAATTTGTACAACCTGAAATTACTGGAGAAGTGAGTATCTCGAAAGCGTAGAAAAGGAAGCATGCCCCAGTTTGCTGCAGTGCTTTTTTCCTTTCTAAAAGTGTATATGTGTATATATGTATACATTTTTTTCCCGCTTTACACGCCCAATTTGTTGTTTAAAAAAAATCGACGCAGGCTTGATGTGAGCAGCAACGCACTGGCAAATTTGGACGAAGACCTGGACAACTACTCCTTTGTATTGTTGCCCAATTTGAAGTAAGCCAGATGGAGCATTACGAAAGCGACATTTCCTTCACTTATTGCGCATCGAGATGTAATTTATTGGTGCATTCGCCTACAGGCGTGAGAGGAAATACCCCCTCACTTCCTCTAGACTGTTCTGTGCAATAACGGTGCACACCCAGGGACGCCACCCTACTCGTGTGCGTATATATGCATATAATATGCTCATACAAACTGATGTGTTTTTTTCCTTCATCCCCGCCCCAAGACAAATTAACATTAGCGACAGCAACCTTTCCGCGCTGCTGAACCAGAGGTACAAGCATAAAAGCGTGCTCAACACCTATAACGTGATGCAGGACGGTTGGCGGGTAATTTTATCCAAAGGGTAAGACGGCGTGGCTGCGCCAGACGTATTAGGAAGAGTGGAAACCACCAATAAAATGCTGCCCTGGTATTGAAAATAAACACACGAAGAAATAGAAACCAGATTGGCCCTTTATTTAACGCGATATTTTTGTTTATCCCCGAATGTTTTTCCTGTTGGAGTGATGAACAGGGGCAGTCTCGCTCATTGAGGGCAACTCTAACACAAACAAATAAGGCACGAGGTAAATACTTATGAAGGCACAGAACAGTGCAGTCGTATGAATACATGTAGGACCTTCCAAGGTCACCCACCTGTCTGGCATGCCAGAATGCAGAAAACGACATGTCTGTGCTACAACATTACTTTTTTAATTTTTAAACAAATGGAAAGAGGAGTTTATCAAAAAAAGGCAAAATGGAAAAGTAAAAAAAATAAAACAAAGTAAAAACAACAAGAAGCTTAAAAAGGTATTAATTCTGATTAAAAAATTGCAAATGTGGAGGATGGTTTAAATGTTTTTTTTTTTTTTTTGCACAATTTATAAAAGCGATTTTGATAAAGTACACATCAACAATGGCATTTTCGAGCCCGTTCAGCGGCTTTCACACACATGTGCTGGAGTAATACAAATGCACACTGCATGCGTACATTTTTTATGTTTTTAATTTTGAGTTCACTCTTACACAAAAAAACAAGAAAAAAAAAAAAAAAAAAGTAGAAATGCAAATGCACGATAAAAAAAATAGTTAATTCACCCTACCGTGGCAAATTACACACAGATAAGGCGGTCTCTTTGCACCAGTTGTGCTTTTCATGTGGCATTGTCTCCTACTCCATGCATCTATGCAAGTTGTTGCTTCTTACGTGTAATACACTCAGTGGAACCTGTTTGTGTAAATATTCCAACTTTAATTTTATGAGTTCCCTATTCTGTTCATTTTTTACAGGAATAATTCTCCTACGCCGTGTTATCACAATCATCCACAGTGGACAATGTAGAGTTTTGATTTTGCAATACATCCAATTTTTCTAAACTATAAACCTTTTCATTGCGATTATTGTTATACATATAAATAAGATTCACCTCGTCGTCCGAAATGAAAAGGTCTTCTATATTCGTGAGTTCACTACTTTGAATAATATTATAAAAATTCTCGTCATTATTGATATGTGAAGATGTAGCAACCCCATTATCATTTTGATCATGTGAAGGGCTATCTGTGCTGGGATCCACATTTTGGACATAACTTAGGGGCACGTCTTCATTAAGTAGAACATTTCTTTTGTTGCACTTCTCGTTTAAAAATGATTTATAAAATGAAGAAAGTAATTTAAAAAGTTTTCCATTTTTTTTGTTATTCATTTGGTTTCCCTTTAGAGGGAAATTGCTATTTAGCTTAAATTTGTACACGCGGTTATTGTGCCTTATTATGAATATGTTCATTTTGGACAAGATACTTTCGTTTAAGCTGCCGCTGTAGGTTTTTTTGCTAATACAGTGCTTGCCCAGTTTTTCCGTCTTGGGCAAGTTACCGATGCCACGTTTTGCCCTGACCTGCTTGCCGCTGCCGTCGTGACTGTACGTGTGGACCACTACCGATGTCGTATCTGTTGCCACGTCTGTGATGCTATTCGGGCCAGAAATGCAGCTTGGTGCTTTCATGCATAATCCTCTGCAATTTCCTGTAGTGCACTTCTCCACGCAGTTGTCCGCGGACTTGTCATTAGAAACATAATCGTGGTCGTCATAGTCGGGGTCATACCCCCCACTACAATTCTTTACTAAATTATATTCCTTTGTCAGGTCTTCGTCTAAGTAGTTCCTTCCCCAAGTGCAGGACTCACCCTTGGAGTCATTTTCTGAATTTTCCAAAAGGCACGTATCCATCTTATATTCGCAGATGGGTTCCTTCGGGTTGGGCTCACCAAAATTGTCATAATTTTTTTTAATATCATTTAAAGGCATGGTAAGAACTACACATTTCTGGTTTTGACAAAAATACAGATTCTCTCTTTTCTCCTTTTCAATTTCGTACTGAAGGAGTTGAAAAATCGATTTTAAATTATCACTACACCTGTAGCTGTTTATAAATTCTTGAATTAAAAAATGAATTCTTTCCAAGTCTTGTATGTACTGCTTATTTAGATAATTATCCGATTTGTCTTTGTAGTTGTTTAGAATGTTCGCAAAATCGAAAGACAAATTGTTGGTAAAGCGAAGTGTCGGTAATTTATTTGTGGCACTGTAGGGTTTGTTCCAATTTTCGTTATTTTTTCCTAGCACTTCATTTAAGATGGCTACGCTCTCCTCCAATTCAGAGTACACATCCTGGCTGTCCATGTGCACACGTTTTTTTTCTGCCTCATTGAGTGCACTGCTCACGTTGATGTTAATCCCCTTATCAACAGATCTACAATTGTTATCGTCGTTCACGTCACCGTTCATGTGGCCGTTCATATCGCCGTTATTATTTTTTCTAATACTGTGAATGGTAGTGTCTTTTTCATGACGTGAGAGTAAACCATCCCCATTTTTTGCAGTTACGCCGTTTGTGTACCGCCCACAGCTGCTTGGGTACATGCTTGGGCAGGAAGCAACCCCTCCCATGTGCATGTACCGTTGGCTACGTTCATCATTATGATTCCCACTGAGATAACACTCGTTTGTGCCTATGCCCCCTGCCATGTTATTCGATCCTTTGCGCTCGCTTGCATTTTGTTCGAAATCGGTTTTACAGGCAAACCAATCTGGCTGCTCCCCGTTAACATTGTTGTGTTGAGTGTTATCGAACAACTTAATCCTACATGGGTCATATTGTTTATTTTGATTTCCCCTGTCTGTAGGGAAATTGACACTCATGGTATCTTTTTCTTCCATTTTGTAAAATTTTTTTCCCCCATCCATGCTCGCACTTTTTATGTGTGAATGCAGGGAGCAGGGATTTTTCTCGATGCTCCTTTGCGCGGCTTCGTCTTCTTTGTGGAGGAAATTTGGATGAGCGTTGTAACTATTTCCATTAGTGTGGGTCTCAGACGGGTAGTAAATGATACCATAGGGGTCTCCCATTCGTTGAGGATGCTCCTGTGTTGCGTTATTTACATACACATGATACATAATTTGCACCGATTTTGCCACTTGTGCAGGAGCTCCCCTACCCAGCACTTGCCCATTGTACATATTATCCCCTCTGTATATGTTGTCCACTACTTGACCTCTCGAGGATAATAAATGGCTCATTCCAGTCTCATGCAATATTTCGTCATTTCTCTCATCGATATTAGAGTGATTCTTACAAAGTGCGTTGTTATAGTTTTGCCCTTGAATGGATTCCCCTGGAAATGTTTGTTCGTCACGCATGTATGCATTTTTACTTTGGTACGTATGCGAATCTTCATGATTATAATTTATATTCACACTTGCATTCGTGTTTAAGCTTACGTTTACTCCTTCATCGTCCTTTTTCCTTCTATGTACAGTTGAGGAAGTACCAGGTTTTCTATTCCATTGATTGCTTACACTGTTTTTTGAAAAACTGCCGGCCTCTTTCTCGTACATGTTGCTACTTCTGTTATGATAATTTTCTGTTGTCTTACTATGGTCTATATATTCTGTCCGTTTAAATGGGTTATGCTCAGTGGGTACTTCTTTCATTTTGTGCTCGTTGTGGGGGTTGTGTCCACTGCGTAAATCCATATTCAACATGGTGCTACTTTGCATGCGTTTTGCGTTAGGAAACATGTCTCCTTTATTGCTATGTGTAAAAAAGTCGTCCAGCTTATCATCATTTTGGTAAAAGAGAAAGGCCTTCTGTTTGATGCTGTCTCCCGGTAACTGTTTTTCCATCCGTTTTTCCTCCATTGGGGGTATGTTTTCAGCAAAACTAGCCACGTCCCCCGTCATGATTAAATTTTTGTAGTCTCCATGTTGGCCATGCGCCCTCTGATGTGTAAGTACATTTCTGCTTATCATATTTGCAGCGTTATCCTTTGCTTTATTTGCCGAGGCGACGTTCTTCACTTGTGAATCCTTATGGTTTGTGTTTACACCTGCCATGTGTTCACATGCCATCATGGGGCACTTGTCTTGGGTGGAATCACCGAAGTTTTCCTCACTTTGGGTCATTAATTGTATGTCTATTCTTTTGTTTAGGGAGACTACACTAGCAGGTTTGTCAATGCTATCCATGGTATATTTCGAAGAGTGCGTTTTATAGTTTGAGATGGAAATGTCTGCATATTTCATGCGTGGGTCATTGATGTGGGCACCGTTTATATTTGTATATGTGGTGCACATGTTTTCTGCCCTCATTGTGACATCGTTCGCGTTGTTGCAGAAATGCTCATTGTCGTGAAGCACATTTGCGCATATGTGTTCATCCTCATCAGGGCTACCTCCGTTTTTTACTGACCTGTGTTTGTTATGCTGAGCACTTTGATTGCCATTTTGGTTATAAATCAATGTGCTATTTTCATTCGTGGGGTTGTTACTACAACCCGTGTATGGATACCTCCTATTCCTGTTTCTCTTTTCCTTTAAATTGTCAGAATCGGTGTTGTCCTCTCCTGTTGAGAGATCCTGTCGTTTGTCCTTTTTACATTTGGCTAAATTACTCTGGCTTTTTTTGGGGGGCGCTCTACTGCTTGTAAAGTGACTATCCCTTTCGACTCTACTTACTTCGCGATTTTGTTTTCCAACGTCGGAGTCTGCTTCAGCGTCTGAATTCGAATCGCGGATCTCCGTTACGCTACAAAAGGTGTCCCTTTCGCGCCTACACCTTTGGTTCTCTTCTTGGTCACAACAAAAATTTAATTCATTTTTTCCTCTATTAGGAAAATGACTGTTTTGGTTCTTTCCTGTTTTCCATTTTACATTTTGGTTTTCTCCATCATCCATGTCATCACTGCTACTGCTTATATTACTCATGCCGCTGTGCAGGTTGCTACTTCGGCTTTGGCTATTATAAATATTGCATGTGTTCGTGTCCCTGTTACTCCTTATGCTAGCAGCGTTACTGTGTTGGGGGGTTATATGCGTGTTCTTCATATTGTTCTCTTTCAAGCGAGTAGACTTTCTGCGAACAGCATTATTATCATATCCGTCCTCGTCCTTCTCGTAGTTTTTATTGCTGGAAGTGTTGAAGCTACTGCTACTTTGGTTGGCGCCCTTTTTTAGGGTACATTTCTTACTAGTGTTCTCTGTTCCTTGATGCATCTTTTTACAATCCGCAACAAAATGTGTCTTGCTGACTGCTACATTTTCTCTCATAGAACAGACACGCTCCTCATAATCCGAAATAATGCAACACGATTTCTTCTTCATTTTGCACTTGACGAACACCTTTATGTCATCACCATGTGCAATATCTTCATCTTGTGCTATTGTTTGTTTGATGTTAAACGGTTCCTCTGTCTTCTTTTTTTTTTCGTTTTTCTTTAAAACACACTTTTTGTTACACTCCAGTGCAATTTGAGATTTTTCCAAATTGTTCACGTTCCCATTTTTATCTCTTACCCTGCCATTGCATTTGCCGTGCCTATCACAACCGTTACTATTATTATTGTAACCGTCAACTTCGTTACTACCTTTGTGGACTTCGCGAGGGTTGCTACTCATGTTGTACCTAAACGGGTTCATAGAATGAGAGAGTTCGTTCGAGAAGAGATGGTCATATGCGTCGTCACACCCATTTACCCTATCACTGTCACCATAACGTTTGTTCCCTTTATCGGCACTTAATCCTTTTAAAGCGTTATCATGTTGGCTTGGATATTTTTTACTTGCTACTTCAACGCCGTTGCTAGGATATGAATGTTTAACATTAGGTGAGTTGCTTCGTATGTGAGTGTGTCTCACATAACTGTCTTCACCTTTGAGGCTATTTTTATAGTCATTG
Organism: Plasmodium fragile; assembly: GCF_000956335.1. NCBI lineage: Eukaryota > Apicomplexa > Aconoidasida > Haemosporida > Plasmodiidae > Plasmodium > Plasmodium fragile. The sequence goes on along the minus strand of NW_012192606.1, from coordinate 185,154 downwards.
TTACATCCATCTTCATCACGGATGCTTGCTCCATCCCTGATACTACCACTTTCGGTGTACCGATCAATCTCATAATTTTTTTTGTTTTTTTTTTTTTTTTTCTTCTTGACATACTCTGTGTGTGCGTTTCTGCATTCGTGTTTGCAGTTATTTTGTTGCAGAGACGTTTTTGCTTGGTCATAATTGTGTGAGTGTCCGAAGATTCTCGCATCGGTTCCAACCCCTTTACTATTCTTATTAGCATTGTTGAAGTTAGAGTGGTCGTTGAAAATGTGTCGACAAGTATCCTTTCGGTGCATACAATTCTCGTCAATTCCATCGATAAAATTGTACTGCTTCGCGTCCCCATAAATGGAACATACGTCATCAACTATGGAGTTACTTCTACACCGATGGAACTGTTCATTTTCTTGTTTTTCCTTCATGTCCATTTTTCGTTTTTCATTATACTTTTTTGGGCTCTTGTTTTTTATTCCTTTCGTAAGTGTAATTTTGGAGTTGCAGCTGTTTTGGTGTCCCCTATTTTTGGGTTCCACAAAGGATTGCATGGGGCTATGCATGGACGAATCGGAATATGAAGAAATATATATACTTGATAACTCTTCGTTGGTTTTTATTTTTTCATTTTTTCTGTTGTCATCGTGTATGAAATAAGTATTGTTTCCATTCATTTGCGCGTTAAAAGGAAATTCCCTATCAGTTTCAATCCCTTTTTTGAAGTACTGATGATCCTTGTCTTGCTTGGTCCTCTTAACGTCCATATTGCGTTCTCTGTCAAGTGAGTCTTTTTTAGTGCTTTTCCTCGAATAATGTTTAAAATTACCGCTGTGTACTTCCGATCCATTTTTGTATATGTTTTGTACGCCCTTTTTCCCTATACTATAGTTATCACTTCTATGTGATGCCGTGTCCCTTGAGATTGGGCTTTTCTTTTTGTCATTATCACCCTGGTGGGGAAGTTCGTTACCACAGTCATGGTTATGAACGTATTGTCTATAAATCGGATTGTAATTTGATTCTACAGTTTTACGACTTCGGTTACTCTTGCTACTTCCACCGTTTACGTTGCATTTTTTGTTACCCTTACTACCATTGCTAGCGCTTTTATTACTACCCATTTTACTACTACCGATTTTTTTATTACTGCCGCTGTTATTGCTAGAGCTTTTATTGCTGCCACCCTTTCCCTTGCCGTTGGGAAGCGGAGTTCCATTAGCTGCTTGTTGCCTTTTGACATAATGATACACACTGAAGGGATTGTTTTGCTGCTTTCTTTCGGCATCGGTTTTATTACTACATTCATCTGAACAGCTGTCCTTTTTATTTAAAAACTCATTCACTGCAGTTCCGTACAAATTAGTAACATGACCATTGTTATCCCTCTCTAAATGTTTCAAAGTTTCAAATGAGCTAATATTAGACTTATTTGCTAACTCCATCTTGGATGGTCTATGCTCGCTTTCCTCTATATACTTCTGATCGATTAAAATGCGATGGGGTGTTGCTACTCTATTTTTTGCTTCCTCGTCGGTGTACGCGCATCCTTTGAACATAGCGGGGTTATTACACGTGTCTTTACTTTCTATATTTCTCATGTTACCGTTGAATCTGTAATTGCTGTGGCTTCTCTCCGTGTTGCTATGACTACTTGTGTTGGCGCTGCGTGCCTTATGGCCATTTCCGGCGTGACCATCCACAGGGATTCCCCCTGCTTTACTGGTCACGCCGCTGTTATGAAGCTCCTTGCCGATGGCCTTATTTTCTGCAGCCTCATTTCGAATACCCTTGCTATCATAGGTGTATTTGTTCATCCTCTGATTTTTCAAAAAATTTAAAATGCCTGTATTTGTATTGTTACTTTTTTTAATATTAAGATTGTTAAATATGTCGTAGATTTTAATTCGGTTATTTGTGTTTTCACTTTCATTGTTCTGTAGTCTACTTGTAAAGTGCATGTCGTCTTGTTTTGCTTGCTCATCCATTTCTTGAAGAATTCTATTTTGTGCATCTTCATCATTGTATACAGATAACGAATTCAGCTGATTATCCCCTATTTCCATCTCGTCTTTTCCGATTTTGTCGTAGTCACAGCTATCGTGTATTAAATTTTCATTCAGCGAGCTTTCATGTGCAAAAGGGAATGACTCTCTTTTTTCCCCATCATAATTACCATTCTTGTTTCGCTGGCTGCGGTTATTACGTCCATTGCTGTGTCGTTTATTATTCCCTGTGCTGCACCCGTTGTACTGACCAGTTCTACCTGCATTATGTTGGGCGTCACTGTTAGCATTGCCATTGTAGTGGTGTGCAGAGGTGTGATCGTTACGATAATTAAAATAACTATTGTAGTTGTAATCCGCATAATCATTATTGTTCTGTGTATTGTCGTTTTGGTTTATCAAAATGATACTACTAACATCGGAAAGGCTATCGTAATTTTGCTTGGAAATGATAGCATCACAATTGCTGTTTATATTTTCTATACCCTTATTGGTCGTTTTGATTAAATTATTATAGTGATTACTTACCGTGTGGACAATTTCGTCCTTATTTTTGTTGCCGTCATTTTTGTTTTTTTCATAATTTTTAGTCAAGTAACTGTTTTTAATGAACTCGTTAGACAAAATCATGTTTCTGTGTTCACTAAGACTAATTAGATGATTTCCTTCAGCCCTTTCTTGTGAACTTGCATACTTATTATTACGTATGTAGTCTGGATCCACATGATAACTGTAGTTATTCAAATGTTCCTCTAACATTTTACTATGCAGGTTACTAGTTTTTCTGCTATCTTCATCCATTAAATTATCACAAGAGTAGATATAATTCTTGTTGAGGTTTCCATTTTGTGCATCGAAATGGTCTAAGTAATTTTTTCCCGCATTCTGCATCATATGCTCTGTATCATGTTTGTCGTAATAGCTTTTAGCTATCCTGCCGCTGCTTCTTTCCTTTGCGTTTAAATTGCTGAGTGAATCTTTTTTGGTTATAAGTTCATTGTTCCGGCTATCTACATTCACGCCTCTGTACATTTTCCTTTACCTAATGGTGTAATCACAGCGTAAATGTAACCATAGCGCAAAACGTGAAAATTGAAACAATCGGGGATACGGAAGCGGTAAAACCAAACGGAACAGACACTGTGCTTTTCGTAGCTACTGTGATGTGTTACGTAGGGTTAATGTGTTGGCATGCATTTGTTCATATGGCATAAATGCACATAAAACTCTGCATAGCATTAAAACAAAAAAAAAAAAAAAAAAAAAAAAAAA
>NW_012192606.1:133620-179829 GCF_000956335.1 Plasmodium fragile | reverse complement strand
AAAAAAAAAAAAAAAAAAAAAAAAAAAAAAAAAAGGAACAAAACAAAACAGAAAAATACTTTGTGTGTACTTATACATACACACGTAAAGTAAAAATGTGCGCGAGGAAAAGAAAAATGACTTAATTTTAAACAACAGGAACAATCGAAATACTAAACAATGTACAAAATGTAAGTGACATGATATTGTGTTTTATCATTTTTTGCGATCCGATGGGGGAGCGTAAAAGCAGGAACGGGAAATTTATAGCATATCACACCAAGCGTTCAAAATGTCACGCACAAATTCGACACGTTCGTATGAAAAAATCAGTGCGCTCCCTTATTATCAAAAATGGAAAATTCGCGCATTGGCAGAATTGCACCAAATTCTGGCATAACGTTCTTCACACCGCTTGCTTCTCATAATAATGCCTTTTGTACGCGTGCGAAAAAATAAGGTTGAAACATGCGTCGCGGTTATTTTACCCTCTGGCATGTTCTAACAAAACTATATATATGTATAACGTATGGACTTCTTTTTTTTTTTTTTTTTTTTTTCCTTCATGTGGGCTGTTCGCTTAGGCCGATTCGAATGCCACGGCATATGGCCGAGTTAACACAAAATGGCACACAAGGATAAGTGTTCAAAAAGTGGAAAACAAGAAAGAAAAAAAAATTGCATCATACTTTGGATGTGTTTTATTTTTTATATAATTTTCCCCTGCTACAAATGCGTGCATTCATTTTAAAGTACCCCAAAAAAAAAAAAAAAAAAATGACACCCATTTTGAAACGCCATCACAGGTGGATGCATAATTTTGTGGGACAAGTACATATAAAATTTCGTAAAAATGGTTCGCATGTGGGAGGTGCAGGAATACGTTTAATGACATCAAATTGTATACTGTATCAACAAGTGTGTTCGCTCTATTTTGCGTAGCGCAATTTATGATAACGTGCAGGCAGTTCGGACGTATCGTTGCGTTTCACCGCGGTGGTGACAGTTGGAGCTGCACATGTTCGGTATGCCTTATGCATGCAAGTACGAACGTACACATATGTGCACATGTGTACGCGTGCATATACTCGTGCAGGCCACAAATGTGTATATGCATGTCCCTTAAGGGTGAACAAATGGCCATATAGAAATAAAGTAGATTGCGTCCGTTTCGCGGAAGCAATGAAGTTGCGTCGCCCAGAAGAAAAGACTCATTTGTACAAAAAAAAAAAAAATTCCAAAATTGCGATGTACAAACAGAAAAAACTGCTAAATAAAAAGGGAGCATTCTTTCGCGCACATGTTTTAATACCCCTCTTATTTTTGGTTGCTACAGGATTCCTGTACAAATGACGTTGAACTGTTTCGAATGGTCACTTATCACACATGTGGTTTGCAAGCATGACTTTTTTGTTGTTTGTTGCCCTGTGCTAAAGTAGAAATTTGTCGTTATTTAATTTTAAAGACGTGGCGTTAAAAAAAGGAGCGTACCTTGGATATCCGTTTTTGTGGAAGGTAATGTCCTACTCTTCTGTGTTTTTTTTTTTTTACAATTCGGGCAAAAGGAACAAATGCGCATTACATGCGTACTAGTAAAAAAGTGAAAGAAGAATGGTACACATAAACAGAGAATGAAATAAACTTTGCGAACAAGTGCGTTTCTGGATTTATGTAAAACTGAACATATGTACAAAATGGTACATTCGAACACCTATTTTTGCGGCGTACCTGCCACGCAAAACATGCTTAGACACCAGCGCGTGCAGGATTCTACGTTTTTTAAAAGAGGATTATAAGACCTTGTGAGCAGAGGTGCGCACAAACATGTGATACATTCCTACTGCTGCGACGCAAACGATATCTGTTTAGTTTACATTTTGAAGGTAGAACTCGGAATGTGGACGACATTGGCATAAATTCCCGATGTGGGTTTTACTATTTCTGCCCACAATAATGGTACATGCATGTGTTCTCATTTACATGATTCATATTTTGAGTTTTCGCGCACTAATACGAAAATTTTACACGCTCAACGTGTATCACATGGATGGAACATTCGGATGTATTTGTGACAACAGCGTATTGTACTCCTCCCAAAATGTTGACCTGTTTTTGTAGTCCCCTTCCAATTGAATGGCGATATGACTGCCTTTTCTACAACGTTGTTTTTTTTTTTATTTCACTTTAATTTTCTCTTCTTTCAAAAGATATAACATTTTAAAGGTTTTCGAAATTTGTAGAAATTAAAAAATTGCGACATAACCTTTTAAGCTTGAGGGGGGGGCAACAAGCGAAGCAACCCCGTAGTACATATGATATATGTACGTGTTACTTTCTTTTCCGCGTAGACGCCCTTCGTTCCCGCCTATATCTTTACATTGTAATATGTTTTTTTCTCGCTGCATTTCGTTGAATAAGTAATACGTTGTCAATTAATTAGGGTTGTCGCCGCAGGAAAAAAAAAAAAAAACATAAAAAAGAAGTTTCACTCTTACAAATGGTATATTGCAAATATGACGTGAAACGCTGCTTACAAAAAAAAAAAAAAAAAAAAAAAAAGTACGAGGGTACAGAAGTATATGTACGCATGATCAAGTGAACACAAAGGGGGTAACGAACAGCAGGAACAAAGAACCGCTTTGACCAATTGACAAACCTTTGGAACGAAACCGAAGCGGCTAGCCTTCACTGAAAAAAAATCGAAAAAGAGGAAGGAAAGTGTTCGCAGGGCTCATAAAACGCAATCTTATATGCATGTATATGTTTATGAGAAGGCTGCAGGAAGCAAGTATGTTAATTCGCCAACCAAAATTATTAACCTGAAAAAAAATATAATTACATTATATAGCTAAAAGAATTCACAAAACCAGGAGCTCTGTTCTTCATATGAAAACGACATAACCCCCATTAGAAAGTACGTAAAAATATTTGTCGAGCAAGATGTGTGTTCTAACGCTAGTGCAGGACGATGTAAAATCAGATATTCTGAAATTGGTCCTTGACTTTATCAAAGCGGTGGTCATAAAAGGTGATGAAAATGTAGCATTTCCGGAAGTGCGACACGAAAAGGTAAAAATGTGAACAAGTACAAAAGCCGGTTTTACATAAGCGAAAATTGTGTTCATATATAAGATAACTGCACGCCATGCGTGGGGGTCCATTCCCAATGGACAAAAAAAGAAAACTGCGCAGCGATTTTATAATGCCGTTATGTGCTCACTTGGAAGGGGACTAAATTTTTGTTATGCCAGCGATGTGTGTTGCACCTATATTTTGTACATGTATTCAATGTTGTCACTGAACGGGTTAAAAATAAAGACGTGCAAGTGTGCCTTATTCTTTACGCAAATACGTGGTTATTTCATTTTCCATCATTCATCCCTGCCACGCCCGTTTCTCTCCCTTTTTGTAGAAAATTTCTTTCGAGTATAAGGACAAAAAGTACAAGGAGCTATTTTGTACGCTTTACGCCATTATAGATATATACGACTGCTATAACGAATTGTTTAACGAAGATGAAGGCAAAGTGAGCGAAAATGAAGAATTCATTTTCCATTTGGCCAGTGATAAATTTACACTGAAGCAGCTAGACATGAAGCATTTGAATGATTTGTTATGTGAAAAATCATACATTGTCTCAAATAGACATGCCTCCATAGTGGACATTTTTTATTTCTGCTCTGTTTATAAACCTTTAAGTGAAATGCCCCCCAAAGAGAGAGTCGAAATTTCACACATATATAGATGGTTTTTACATATTCAAGAAACCATAGTGGGAAAATTTACTACATTGAAAAAGTTGGAAGTAAGAGACAGTCTCGAAACTTTTCTAAATAGTAAAAATGTAATGAGCCCAAGTGAGCGAGCTAATAATGCAGGTGTGGGACAACAGAAGGATAATAATAAGAAGGCAAAAAATGAAAATGAACAAAATGAAAAAAATAAACAGAAAAATAATGCACAAAATAAAAATACTCCGAAAAAAAAAGTAGAGGAACCAAAGAATCTGGATGATATTACTAGGTTAAATATTATCGTAGGGTATGTAGAGGAAGTAGAAATTCACCCAGATGCGGATACGCTGTATTGTTTGAAGATAAATGTGGGGGAAGAAAAATCCAGGGACATTTGCAGTGGTTTAAGGCTTAAAAAGAAGTCAGAAGATTTACTACACAAATACGTTTTAGTGTTAGCCAATTTGAAGGAAAAGTCCTTGAGAGGAAGAAAAAGTCATGGTATGGTTTTGTGTGGATCTTTTGGTGAACAAATAGAGCTACTTGCCCCCCCACCTGGAGTCAACGTTGGGGAGAGAATTATTTGTGAAAATATGGACGTCAGTAAATTACCAGATAAAAGCTTAAGTTCTGATAAGGAGAAGAATCCCTTTTTTCACATCCAGCCACATTTGGCCGTCAAGAATGGTGTAGCGTATTATAAAGATGCCAAGTGGCTCTCGTCCAAAGGAGAAATCATTTGCCCCTTAGAACAGGGAACAATTTCGTAGAGGCCTCCTGATAATGCCCCATGTTTGTGTGTATTATATGGCATGTGCCATGGTGTACTATGTGTAACAGATGCGGAGTGGGGGCGGCAATTTACTCGTAGGATTCGTGACCGAATGTGTGACTGAGGACCATATAGTTTTGTATAACGGGGAAATGTAAAAAAGGGAAGCAGACGATGCGGAAATCATGGGTGTGAGGAGGCCAACAGGCCGTCTCCATCCATTGCACCACCTGTTCTTCACTTCCTGCGCCTTCACATGTACACATGCACATGTTCACACGTTTGTGTTTATGTAGAAAACTGCCTTTGTGCGTATTCACCAAAGAAAAAATATACTCTTTCCAATTGTGCCCTTTTTATAATTTTTTTTCATAACATTTAAACTATAAAAAATGCAAAAAAAGCACAAAAATAAAAAAAATCCTATCAGGTGTCACCCATGTGCATAATGTACGCACATCGTGAGATGAAAAGGGGCGTGGGAAGGCAAAAGGGGCTAAGCTCCCCAACCTGAAATTGTACTAGCTGCACTGAGTAGCCTTTTTTTCCCTATAAAGGGAAAAGCACAGATAAAAACCGTAAAAGGGGACAGCTCCACAAAGTAAAAATAGGAATTTCACTGGCTTTAACAGTTGAAATAAAAAGGCTATTAATTGCACAGCGTTAATGTGTGTGTATGCGTTTTTTCTGGTGCCATTTGTTATTGCTGCTTAGCCATAAAAAAAAAAAAAAAAAAAAAAAAAAAAAGCGTCGTAATTTGTTGCCCACGCATTAGCAACGTTTTTGCAGAAAGGCGCTCAAATGAATATGCAAATGATTCCATTTTTAAGTCTGCGCAGAAAAGTAAAATTGTTTTCTAGCAGCGGACGATTTGCGCAAGGTGTTAGATACGCGCGTGTACAACATGTAGAGGCATAACTCTGCAGAGAAAGGCTCACTCGAATGACAACTTGGAGGAGGCACCAACGTACATGTGCAACTACGGATGGCCAGCATGACCGGCGCTGAGGATACCGAGAAGCTCGCCGCCGAACGCTGCGCAAAACACAACGCCAAGCACCCCGCTTGGTAGGGCGAAAATGCAGCTACTAGGCCAGATTTTTCGAAGGTACGCCAGCCTACGCGCCAAACTGAGGGCCGAACAGGTGAGCAAAAATGTGAGCAACCGTGTGGGAAACCATGTAAGAAACGATATGGGATATCGTGTGACCAACGACGCGAACAGAACACACGGAGAGGCGGGCAGCCCCAACGGAATAAGCAGAAGACAGAGGGAGAGGAACACAAAAATTGATGTAAAAATATATGAACAGTTAAAAAAAAAAATGTTGGGGAAACCATTGAATAAGGTGCAAAGGAAATATCTGAAGGAAAAGAGACCCAATTTTGCGCCCATATTCTTAGACCAGTTAAAGCCAAGAATGATATTATACAAAACGGCGATTGAAGTAAGTGAGTTGCCTTTACCAAAATATCCCGAAATAGCATTTATAGGAAGATCAAATAGTGGAAAATCTACACTAATCAACGAATTGTGTGGGAGAACAAATAAAGCAAAGGTGAGTAAATTACCAGGATGCACAAAAGAAATACATTTTTACAAAATTGCCAAGCCCTGTTTGTTATGTTTAGTGGATTTGCCAGGATATGGATTTGCACATAGTAAGGAAGAATTACGGCTACAGTGGAATGAATTTACTTTATTTTATTTAAAAAACAGAAAAAATTTAAAAAAAGTTTTTGTTCTCATTGATTGCAGAGTTGGACTAAAAACAAGTGACAAAGAATTGCTCCATTTTTTCGACCGATATAATATTAAATATCAGATAGTCTTTAGCAAATGTGACTTACTGAATACGAAAGACTTAGCCATAAAAATGCAAATCGCCAACGAAGAAATCGCGTGCTTTAAAAATTTGGACGCCCCAATTATTCCCCTCAGTTCCCTGAAAAGACAGAACTTGAATGAGCTGCGCAGGGAAATTGCCAGATACCAGCTCAACAAAACCATCGTCAAAAATAACATCGTAATGAAGATCAACGATTTGATCGAACAGAGGAGGTTGAGGAAGTTGGCCGTGGGCGCCAATAGCAGCCTTATCGGTGTTGGCGGCGCAGTGGAGGACCAGTTTAACATCCCCACGGGCAACCACCCAAACGGGGGGAACACAAAAAGCAAAAGTAAAAACAATGCTACCAATGTAGGTGACATTGTGTCGAAGGAAATACTACTCAGCGATGACACCATATCGGACGCATTAAATAGGTGGAAAAAATTGGACAAACCGGTCGTAGACCCACCTTTTAATCAATGCATGGGTTACCACATGAAGCTCATAATAAACGCCCTGCAAGAAAAGTTTCTGCGCCAGTGCCGTGAAGAGTTTAACGAGAACGACCTAAATATTATTGACAACGTGATTGAGAAATGCAGTAAACTGGGTCACCAAGATGAGATTTTGGCGGACTCATCTTCAAGGCAGGTGAATGGTGCAGAACTGTTCTGCGTGAACAGCACACAGAGTCATTACAATAAAGGGACCACCTACATGCAAAATAAACAAAGGAAATACAAGAAAGGCTTGGAGTTGAGCGAACAGCAATTGGAAGGTGACAGGGAGAAGAAGCACATTTGGGGGGAGACCATTGACGACATATCCAGCAAGCATGTTAGTGCAGATTTATCACCATGGGGAAGGTCTCACGGAGGAGCCAGAAAAAAGATTTGCGCAGAACAAAATGAGAAAAACTACGAGAGGAGCGACGAAACGCTATCGGAACAGACGTGGGATGCGGAGCTACCGGTGGGTGATAATCACGCAACATATTGTACAAACGGTTTGGATGTTCCCCACAGTGGGAGGGGTAAAAACAAAACTGGTGATTATTCAAATCTGCCTTTGCTAAGTAATATCGACTCGATGGAACTAGAAAAGGAGCTACTTTTGGATAGTCTACTTTTATCGGATGAAAAAAATAAGAACAAATATGAGTACCTCCATTGCGAAAATGTAAAAATGGATAATCTGTTTGAAGAAAACAACAGCAAATCATGGAGCGATCAGTTTAAACGTGAGGATTATTCCAAGGTTAAGGAAAGCATTTTGTTGGAGGAAGAAGATACGTATACCCCTGAGGATTATGCTAGTGGGTTAAAGAGGAGTAAAGCGGCCACACAGAATGGTGACAGCCTCTCCAATTACACCTTTAACATAAAGGATAAAGACACGCATCAAATATACGAAAAAATCAAGTCAGATTCGTACAAGATGTACAGCAGTAGGCAGCTGGAAAATTTAGACATACAAACCAGTTGGGGCACACCTGGACAAGGCAAAAATGTACAAAGGGGAAAACCGCACATTACTACTGTTCGTTCTGCTTCACAAGGGGACAGCACCACTGTTGAAAAAAGTTCACCAATATCTAGTGGCTCTTCCGGTGAACTACCACCCCACCAGCGGGCGTCCCCCACGTATGGACAAAACACCGGTGTGAAGAAACGTTACATTGGCTTAAAAACCAGAAGCAGTATTATCAAGGGAACCAAAAAATTAAAATTATTTGGAAAAAAAAGAACTACTGATATTGTTCACGTTCCGATCGATTTGGCAACGGACTATTTTAAGTTAAGCAACAACTCCACCGTTTACGATAAAAGGAAGAACAGCTGGAATTATATTAACTCCAAGTATAACAAGTGGCTTAAGAAAATGACCCGCAAGAAGATTTCCACCGAAATTACCAGCCCAGTTAAAAAGGTAGACGTCATGGTGAGATATGCACAGAAACAGGAAAGCAAATATAAGAAGGAGAAGAACAAGGTGCTCATGCGGAAGAAGAACCTGGGCATGATTACCAAACCGCCTAATCATAAGAAGGCCTCAAAGATTTCAAAAAATTATACCCTATCCGATGAGCAAAAGATATTTGATAGGGAGGCCTTTTTTAAGTATCGCGATGTCCAAAAGTGACTTGTGCATGGGGAGAGATGTGTAAATGGTTTGCATTCTTCTGCAATATGTGCTAATTTGGGGTCCCCTAATTTTAGTCTCGTATGCGGCGGAGCGTCGTCCGAAGCGTTCGTCAATTGGTTATCTGTCTGTGGCATCCTTCTTTATCGTTCCATGTGTTCTTACACAGTTGCGAAAAGAAAGGAGCACATTGTTTTGAACCCGTCCTCTATAGCGCATACGTGTAACATATGGTTTTCGTAATGTTGGTCCTCCGGAACGGGGGGCAAGCCCATAAGGACTGTGCGATACACGGGCTTTCCATACATTCTCAGTGAGGTGTATTCCCTTGTACATAACAATGTGTAATTCCCCTCTGTAGCTGTTTTTTTTCACTTTTTTTGTAGAAGTGTAAAACATTGCTCTTTTGGAACATAACTAATGGCTGCTCAAATGAGCGGCACGTTTGTGCATCAAAAGAAGAAAAAAAAAAAAAAAAAAAAAAAAAAGCATACATGTTATATACATATGTGTATATGTGCGCGTATGCCTTCATTTTTTAAGCATCGCCGCACAATTTGCTAAACATTTTTTCCCCTCCGCTGTTCACAAATTTGTCTTTTCAAAGTGCACGTAATTTCACCATGTAAGCAAACTTGTCGATGGTGAGGCGTATGCACATGTACGTGCCCGCCCATGTAATAAAGCCTAACGTGACTAAACTAGCTCAGTGCACATCACAACTGCAGTTCATAAAAAGGCCCCTTTTTATAAATTCCTTCCTTCGTTCTTTTTTTTTTTTTTTTAATTGGATAAAATTTTGCTAATTGCGCATGAGCCTCTTCCACCCGCACATAATCCCAAAAAAGAAAAAAAAAAAAATTACGTGTTTTACGACCAGAAATTTTTTCTTCGAGAAAATTTTTATTTTCCCATCGTTCACCAATAGGGGGAAGGGGTACACTCTTTTTATGACTCCCCAATTGGTCACTGCTTATTTTAACGTAAAGGCGAACGTTCTACTTCGGAGGGACCCACAATCATCTGGCAACCCTGGCATAAGAGCGGCACATCAAGGAGAGCAAATTTCTCGACATATCCTTATATGCCTGTACGCCAGCAATCTCTTAACGTTGTATAAACTAGCGTACGAAATACACCTTTCCCGTGAACCCCAAAATGGAACAGTTCATAGCGCCGTAAGTTGGAGGCACATGGACAATGAGGGGATGATAGACCCTATCCTTGCACACAAATTTACATTTCCCCACTTGGGCACATATGTACCTGTACATATATATATACATATGCAGCCATGCGCGTGCGTTTTTATGAGAGTCTTTCTCTACCCCCTTTTTTTTTTTTTTCTGTTTTCCAAACTGTAGGAGAGTGAACAAAAAATACCTGAGCAAATTTTACAACAAGAATGTGCGAGTATTGGGCAAGGTTGTAAAGAAGGAAGGAGCAGAACTGACTCTTCAAACGTGTGATAGTAAGGAGAGGGCCCTACAAACGTGACATGATCACACCGTGTGCGCATAAGCATGTGTATGCATCTGTACATTCGTAGATGTGCTAGACAAATGTGCACCCCCGTAGATACATGCCGTGTGTATGTATAAATATGCGCGCGTGTACTCTGGCGCCGCGCTTGAACACCCGATGTTTTTTTCCCAAACACTGAATTCTCCCCAGATGAAGAAATAAAATGCTTTTTGAGTGAAAACCAAGGGGAAGGCAAGTTAGATCAGTATGTCGAAGTTTTAGGGAAGGTAATGAGGCGCCCCATTATCCTTTTTACTTCTGTTTGAGGGGAGTGTCCCATGAGTGCGTTGGTTCGTTACCTGCATATGCGTGTCATACTCCGCTTCTTCTCATTTGTAGGTGAATGAAGATGATACGTTAAGCGATATAGTGTACGTACAGAATGGAGGAAATTCATTAAGTAAGCAAAAGAATATAAAGAACAACAGGGGGAGAGGATTTTCCCTCCCTATACATGAGACATGTTAAGCGGCATACTGCTACAATGGTCGTATGTGTACAAGGAGGTGTGCATGTTTACTCCTGTTCTACTTGGTGTAAATGGGAAACGTGGGAGCAAAGAAAAGGAGTTATGTATCTACCATAATTAAACACTTCAGGAAGTTATCCGCTTTCTACAAATTTGTATGTTCAGTGCTGTAACAAAAAAGAATTCACATTAATTTTCATCTCTTCGTTTTTTTTTTTTTTTTACTTCGTGTTTAACAGATTTGAATGAAATGAATAATTTAATAAACTTAACTTTTCTGGAAGAACTGGAAGAAATCTTTTAATTGCCTTTAAGGAAAGGAGTTATTTGTGTACACCTTGGGCCTGTATAGTCCGGGGCATTACACATTGGTGTTTTGAATAACAGTCTTTTGTGTTTTTAGTTTTTCACAGTAGGACTTTCCTTTTTTTGAGATAATACTGCTATTTCGCGGGAAATTTACCTTTTTTTTTTTTTTTTTTTTTTTTTCCATGACGTGTTCATATCAAGTTCGATGGTATTTGTGCCCATTGCCTGTAAATTTTACCTTGCCCTTTTTTCCTACTTCTTCAATGCACAAATGTGTTTGTACTATGAAGTGAACAGCGACGTTACTTTTTATTATTTTTTGCTACAATTAAACTGAATTAAATTAGGAAAAAGGGCAAATATAATACCAGCTACTGTGGCCATTGAGGTTATTGCCATGTTGCGCGCATACACCAATGGGGACAAAGGCATTAAAATTTATGTGATTTTTTAAAGTTGGCCTCGCTTCGATGTGGTTGGGCATTTTTTACTTATTTTGATTACACCCCTAAGGATGTTTAAATTATTAATAGGGGAATGATGTGCATGTGTAGAAAGTCGATTTGTAAAAATTGAGGAATTCTTTTGGGGCATTTCTCCCTTTGGAAGTTCTTGTGAGTGTACTTGAGCGCGACATTGCTTTCCGTGCATGACTTTATTGGTATCACTTTAATCCATGAATAATTAAAAATGTTCCTATTTCGAAAGGCAAGAGGACAACCTGTTTAATGGCATATTTTTCGTATCGGTACAGAAGCTCCTGAACTGCGTTACCATTTCGCGAGGAAGTAATTAATCAACAGAGAAGCATTAAAAATGCACGCACAAGAAACATTAAGGAGAGAAAAGGTGATGAAATTACCTGTTATCTGAAGTGAGTAATTGGGGACGTGCGCCTATCCGCATACATGTGCAGGCTGCACGCAGGTGTGTGTGTATAAGTATGTACATATATACGTATGTACGCACACTGCGCCATTCGTCCACGTGATTGTAAGGAACCTCTCGCCCTCCTCCGGAACGCGCCAAAATGGTGCTCCTGAAAATTCTCAAGAAAATAAAGGAAAAGCAAAAAAATTTGAGGATAATCATACTAGGGTTGGACAACGCAGGGAAAACGACAATCGTGAAGAGGTTATTGGGGGAAGACATTTATAAAGTAAGTCCGACGTTCGGATTTACCATTGAGACGTTGCAGTTTGATAAGCACCTTATTAATATATGGGACATAGGAGGGCAGAAAAGTATTAGGCACTTTTGGAAAAATTATTATGAGAATGTAGACGGCATTATTTATGTCATTGATAGCTCCGATTTGTTTAGAATTCAGTTATGTTCATATGAGTTGAAACAAATTTTAAAAGAGGAGAGACTGTTCGGATGCTCCCTACTGATTTTATCTAACAAGGTAGACATAGAGAACTCTTTAAATGTGGAGCAAATCGCTGAGGTAAGTATTGTTGTGGTTGCGCATTTGTGTAGTTGTGTTTGGTGTGCGGGTGCGTTGGCAGGGGAGAGTCGAACGAACGCACATGCGCAAAGATATATGTGCATGCTTTTGCTCATACGCAGTTCAGTTGAGCTCCATGATGGCTTCTTTTTGAAGTGTACTCGTGTAAGGCATAATTCGTAACACCTGTCGAGTGCGCTACTTTTGTGTATATAAAAACACACAATACCCATGCGTGCCTTTGAACAATTCGCCTCGCAGATTTTGAAGCTAAACGAAATGAACATCGACCGCCACTGGTGCATAAATGAATGCAGCGCTTTTTCGGGAAAGGGGTTACTAAAGTCGTTTATGTGGTTGATCGATGACATAAGCTACAGGATTAACAGCACTTACTGATTTGATTCGTCCCCGTGCTCATTTATTCGAACAAATATGTATCATTCAAGAAGCTGTGTGTTTGTTTGAAATTGATATGTATGTTTGTTATTTCTTCCCATTTGTGCAAACTGTGCACTATATTCAATGTCCTATTCCATTGTCAGACAAATTTGCATTTTTTTAAGAGTTAGTTGGTAGGAAAAGGGAGAAAATCACACAAGCACATACAAAAAAAGGTTACTCCGTTGCTTTCCATGTATGTATATTCATTTACATACACAAACACGTGCACACACTATTGGGCAGTGTGCTCCTTAAAAAAATCGCATTTTTGGAATACGGCGCATAACGTTTAATTGAAAAAGTACAACGTTTTTTTTGAGCGACTGGCCATTTTTCAGAGTACGTGTTGGCATCGTATAGTCCCCTCAGATGTATAAAAAAAAAAAAAAAATATAAGACAATGCGGCACATGAAATAATTTCCGCATTATTCTTCCGTTTCGTGCCTTTCTGTGTACTCCAACTGTCTTATTACTTCTTTTTCCAAAAAGTCGTATACATTTTCTTTGCACAAGCAAACTGTGTCACTGATTTTTTCTATCAAGAAATTTTTTTCTTCATTCATGAGCAGAATTATTTGCATGGTTGGCTCGTCGCATTTCACTAAGACTCCCTTTATAGCAGTAACCATTTTTTCCCTTTTTTTTTTTTTTTTTTTTTTTTTCTTTTTTACTGTCGCACAGGGAATGGGGTTTTGTCCCAACCTGTTAATCCTATGTCATAATGTATCCGCTTACGTGTGCTGTTTAATGTGCCAGGTTGATTAGCAGCTCACGAGGTTAATTCTTTGTGTAACATGTAGCTAAAAAAAAGGAAAGAACAAAAAACAGAAGAAGGGGAACTGGAAAAAAATTATGTTAAAATGTTAAGCTGTGAGCGGGATGGAATTCTCCACACAGCCTTTACAACTGGATTATTCACCCCAAATTGTTTACATAACATTACGGCAATTTCTTTCTCCATAAATAGGATAATTTTGCGTACATTTTTACTGAAGCAAAATCAGCTTTTACGGGAGTGGAAATGATGGGCGCAGAAGCACGACTTCTTAGCAAATGAGCATATATTTTTTTTTTCCATGTAATGATTGTTACTATACCCACGGGAAAGGGCTGAGATCGTACTTGACGAAAAAAAAAAAAAAAAAAAAAAAAATAGATAACGTTGGGACGAAGGCAATACAAAAAATGATCACATCGTAAAAAGCAAAATCGTTGGAAAAAAAAAATAATACAATAAATAAACGCACGTCAGGACATTTACGTAAATAAATACTCGTGCCTGAACATTGGGCGTGTTTTAGCAACACAGGGGGACATACGTGGAAAACGCACAAATTTTCAACAGCACATATATTTAGGGAAGACCAACTTGATAACCTGTTCAGCTGAGCGGACAAATACATTTAAGTCCACGGGATAACAAATCAACCTTCTCTGAAGCATTTTTACAAAACAGACAAGTGAACCATGAAGTACGGCGGAGGGGCAATTACCAACCGCAGGAAGGGGGCTCGACGGATGCTTCGTCGTGTGCATATTTAATCTATTTACATGCTCCTTGTGATGTACTCGTAGGGGGTTGGCCACGTTTCATTTCGTTGCACGCCGCCCCGTTTTGCTCCATTTTGCCCCACGTGGTTTTATCTCTTTCTATGAACGATCTTCCCCCCTCAGATTTTTCAAGCCTAAGAAGGAGCACACGTTGGACGACGCATATGGTAATAACATTTTTGCGCGTAAAAAAAGATAAATAAATAAAATAAACACCATGTAAGGTGTGTATTTCCTTTAGGGATTCATATGTTTGTCCCTCTCACCCCCTTTTGCTTTTTATTAATCATCTACGCGTCTTGTGCATGGTCACAACACCGCACGTGCAAGGCCAGTGCAAGAGTACGGTAAAGTAAATGCCCCTACGTATGAACACACGCACATCCCTTTGCAGGAAACCTGGAAAAGAGCGTAAAGAGTATTGATGATAATATCGACAAATATAACAAGGAGCTAAACATAATTAAGCAAAAAATTGAAGAAGAAAAGAAAAAGAAGCCAGTGAATCAACAAGCCATTAACAACTTAAGAAACAAAGCTGCGATCATCATTAAGAGAAAAAAAACGTATGAGAGCAACAAAGAAAATACACTTGGAATTCAATTCAATATAGACCAAATCAAATATGCAAATGATAATGTGCAAATGTCAATTGATACATGTAAGGCTCTGGAGAGCGCAAGCAAAATTATGAAAAAAAATATGAAAAAAGTAAATATAGGAAAAATAGAAAAATTACAAGACGACCTTTTTAATTATATGGAAGAGGCAAAAGAAATTGGAGAAATGTTATGTTCCTCTTATGATATACCTCTGCAGTTGGACGAAAACGAAATCGATGCAGAGTTGTCCCTAATCGAGGAAAGCATCCTAGACGAACAGGTAGAAGATAACATTACTGATTATTTAGAGACCGATAAGGTGGAAGAGAAAGAGGAAAAGACACAGGAGCAGGAAATACCTTCCACGGAAAAAAACACAGACCTTATGAAAAATAAAGGGAAGAACAGTGAAAATTACTGTACGCAGAAGGAGAGCTAAGGGGGGAAAAACGACAATCAGTGGTGTGAATGTGCGTTGCAAATTAAAATGGGTTAAGTGAAAAAAAAAAGGAACAGAAAAAAAAGGAAATAGAGGGGTAGCCACTGCACGGCTCTGCTTCGCGCATACCACTGTGTACACAGGTGTGTGCATGTCCCCAAAGGTGCTCATTTATTTATCCTCTCATTTGGGCTCAACCTCTGCGAGCCGTATATTTGTTCCTTCAACGCCTTCAAATGGGCACTATAAGCGGTTTAATATTTGAACACGTTATCATCGTAGCATGTACACATGTTGTGTGAACCCCTGCTGAATTAATGTACAAAGCATTCCTCCTTTTTTTGGCCTTATTTTATTTTATTATTTTATTTTTTTTTTGTAAATTATCGCATCATTTTAACGCCTTGTTTTATGCCCAAAGTGTGGCACCCATATGAATATTCGTCGTGCCGGACGATAAGTGTGTCCGATCACGAACACAAATTTGTAAGGGAATGCATGGCAGAGATAGACGTTCAGGGATGTCATGTCAGTGGGTATTGCTCCTGCAACTGTACCTCTTAAGATGAATCGAGAGCAAATCAGTACACGAGGACTTTCACAAATATTAGGGGAAAAAAAATTATATTTTTTTTGCTTTCGATTAGTTTTAAGTATCATTTTAGCTAATTATGTATACGAATTCACGAAAAAAAAATATGGAGCAAACGGTTTGAAGGGGGTTGCGCTGGTATGCACACGGGGAGGTATACACCTCCGTGCCTGGCGCTTAGGAATCCTTTTTAAAAATTTTGGAGGGCTTATACTTGCTGTCCTGTTCGGGCGAGCACATGAAGGGCCAGTAATCGTGCATGCATTTCTCGAAGACGTCATTTATAAACTGATGGGTGTTGTTGGTACAAGGCTTGTACTGGTTAAGAGAAGAATACACATTATTATATATGCATTTATTTTTGGGGGTAGCTCTAATTGAGGGGCTTTTAAAATTAGTAAACACATCATAATCGGGGGAAAAATATTTACTGTTAAAATAGCTGCACTGATTGCTCATATTATAGGCTCTTATTTCGGAACAAGCAATGTGGTGGCAATTGTACATGTCTATATTTGCCCTTGCAAAATCAAAGGCATGTATAAGTTCATGCGTTAGTATATATTTGAGCTTATAATAATTGTTAATATTATTTGAACAAAGCCAAATGGTATTGTTTATAGGGTTGTAACCACCTACGTAATTTGATTTTTTTTCCTTGGAAGGAGCAATGTTTGGGTTATTACTATACCTAATGGGGGACAATTCCGAGCATGAGCAATTTTCCGTGCCCTTTGGCAGATAATTATTTTTATTATTCACGAAAACATCACCGACTTTGTACTGGCGAGTAAAGAAGCTCCCCACCTTTTGAAAAAATGTCCTGTTCTGCTCTTTATTATTAGGGCAATTTATGTATATAACGTTAATTGGGCGATTTAATGCAGATAATGCGTCCACTAAAATTTTAACTCTATAATTGTTCAACACGAAGTACATAAAAATTTGCAACTTTATTTTGTCGTAAGGACTTATGTCTTCATTAAAGTGGGTCACAAATTTGTTTTCCCTTTTTCTTCGTGCGCTATTTGGAATGCATTCCTTCGAAGGGGGAGATTTTGGCACGGAGTTATCTGAAGGGAAATTATGTGGAACTTCGCCTTTTGTTAAACCTGTTGCGTCGGGGTAATTTTGGTCTTCATTGTGTGCTATACTCCATGGTGTGTTAGTCTTGCTCTCTATGCCATTCTCCCAGTTAGCGGCTATGTGCTTCTCTGCTGTATGGGGAGCATTGTCTTCAGCGTTGTGATTCGTTGTGGCGCTTTTATCGCTACTCCCAAGTGTGGATTCCCCGCCTCGGTTCATCGTCGTCGTGTTATTTGTCCCTCCATCAGGTGTGACGTTTTTATAGTGGTGACCAAATCCCCCATGTTTTTGAAGCATTGATTTGAAATGATCATTTATGTTATAATTTATTACTAACAAATCATTATAATTCGGCCATTTACAGACGTTTTTATATTTCAGTGAGTATTGTACCAAGAATAGCATGTCACTAAGTTCCTTCTCTTTTCCATTTTTAAAAAAAAATTTTTCTACACGTTTTTTTAAATCAAATTGGTTAATTTCTTTACCAATTTGTTTAATTTTTTCCTTTCCTCGTTCTACCCTCTGGCGTACCTCTTCCATCTTCTGATTCTTATGCTCAGCGGAAGGGACATAATTAAATGGGTGAAGCTTTTAATCTTTTCCCTGAACATGCTTTCCGATTGTTCCCTTTACTGTTCGATGTTTCCCTTTCATGTTGGTATGCAGCACCTCTTTTGCGCTTTTCGAATGGGGTATAAAAGGAGATATCGATAGGCGGGGAGGCGAAACAGTAGCAATGACTGCAGCGATGACGTGGACAAAAAAAAAAAAAAATCAAATTACACCTGTGGGAAGGTTTTATTACCCAATGCAGCAAACCGAGCCAACAAAGCAGTATCAGCAGAAAAACTAAAATGAGTAAAACGAACTGTAATGAGACGAGCCAACAAGGGAAATATTATTAAACGCTGCAAAAGTGTAGATAACTTATAACATATGTGAAATGGGAAAAAATTGGGGAACCAAAAAAACAAGTGTTGTTACCAAATCTGTGCGCATAGAAAATTTTCGCAAACTAACGACTATCCCTCCTTGTACAATATCGCATAATGCCTCTTGTGTCTGCGTTATTCACCATCCCGATTTGGGACATAATTAACACTACGTTTTAAAAGAAGGCAAACGAATTGTGGCGTACCATAAATTCCTCTACCTTTCGGTGTGATGGCACATCTCGTTGCCAATTGTGAGAGTGCCTCTTTTGTGGTACAAAAAATATATATTCACATATGTAGATTCATAATAGCTGATGTTTTCTATGAACATTTTAATGTTGAAAAAGGGGAAGCGTTTACGTGTTCCCTTTTCCGTTGCGAATGAAATTTCAGCGTGGTGTTTGATTAATATGTAGAGGACACCTTCCGTTTGCTCCTTTTAGCTCTATGTAGCTTTTCTTAGCTTTTAACTTGCTATGGACACGTGCACAGTACGGACACGCTTGAGTTTGGGGTCATTCTCTTCAAGTTCGATTGAACCCAAAGCGACGTGTGCTTATGTCGATTTCTCATTTCCCGTTTTGCGGGTTGTTTCTACATATGGGAAAGATCGCCTTTTATGCGTGATCCGCCGATGATTCGTTTTCGTTTCCGTGACAACGGTAAAAAGACCCTAATTTCAGCAGCCCCAGGGTGAGATGCATTAAGGAAATTATTTCCCTCCGGAAGCGACGAGGAGTGAGGAATTTCAAAAAAGGGGATGCATAGAAAGAGGGGTACACCTTTCTAAATATAATTTTTCAACTTGTTGATTTTTCAGTTCTTTCATATGACAGTTTACTATATTTTTTCCGTGTAAAATTGCAAAAGCGCTCTTTTAAGGGGCGCCTCCCTGTCTTCCATTCGTGGTTTTTGTAGGAATGGAGAAAAAAAAAAACAGACACAAATGTGTACATATACATATTACCATTACACATTTACGTTTTTTTGGATGCATTTAATAACAATAAAAAATGAAAAAAGTGAGGGCGGAGAAGCAAAGTGTTAACCTTTTTAAGGGGGAATTGTACTGAACAAATTCTTTTTTTTTTTTTTTTTTTTTTTTTTTTGAACCAAATTAAGCATTTTTAATCAGAAAGGAGGAAATGTGTGGCAACAATCATGCATGTTGAAATATGAACATAACTTCATTGTTAAACAAATAAATAAGAAAAAAAAAAAAAAAAAAAAAAACAAAAAGGAAAATGCAAAGTGGTGTGTTTTCTACAAAACGAAATATATGCATTTTGAAGCTTACACCCATAAACACTTTTTGACGAAAAAAAAAAAGCGCTTAAAACGGTTAGGATGTTCTTCCATGTTGCGTTCTAACACATCAATCACGAAGATGAAATGTCAAAACAGACGTGAACATTTGCGAAGATGCGTATTTGTGTGTACATATCGCGTATATAGTTTGTTTTTTTTCGCAATTTTTCGTTTTTGTTTTCCCCCTTTTGCGTGTCTGCAAGGTTTAAGGGTCAGCAATTATAATTTTTCACCAACTTGCAAAGAGGGAAAGCACGAATGCGCCAACGAGCGGTGAGAAATGACGAAGCTGCTAAAGGTAAAGAACCGTATATTTCTCCGCTGAGGGCGAACGGGATGACTTGACGTGTGTTCACTTATGCGCATATTATTCACGCATATGTGCATAGTATACACATGAACACATTTTGCGCGCATACGCAGCCTGCATAATGAAACGTTAATAAAAAAATAAAAACAAAAAAATACATATATATAATTAGTGGCAAAATGTAACAAAGACAAAACACAAAATGAATACACAGTTTTTATTAGAATTTTTCTTCATCGCATGCTGACCTTCATACCGTTATCAAAGCAACATTTGATAAAGTTGGAAAAACATCTTCATTAAGCATTTCCCATTTTTATTACATGTCATATTATTCTCTCCTGATGGGGGGAAAAATCGCATCACCCTTTGTTGCAAATGAATATATTGCACGTATAAATGCGCAGCACTTTTTTCGCAAATCTGAAGCACATATTTTTTTGTAAATTCACCAAGACGAACGGGGAAATTTCAAGGGCCACTACTCCGCGCCATTATTAGCAACAGCAACAGAGTGAAGGGCAGGCGTGGATGAATAAAACAAATTAAGCGCAGCATGGGGCTCGCTGAGGAGGTGGCCCATGATTTTGTAACTGGTAACTAACGACGTACAACGCGCTTTACATCCTCATCAGCAATCGCATTTCCAAGTGCACAGGGGGAAAAGGCAGTCTACATGTGACGCTTAAGAAGGTACTATGGTGAGGGAACTAGTTAACGTGTACATAAATTTTATACATGATTAAAAAAAAAAAAAAAAAAAAAAAAAATTTGCACATGAGGAAATATACATATGGCAACATATATACAATACCTACATATCTGGAAACTGCATTTTTGCTAATTTGATTTTCCGTTTTTATGGCCGTTCTATTTTTCATAAAATTTTTAAATCACGGCTAATGTTTCCCCTAAATGTTGTTGCAAAATGTAAAATGAGGATGAGAGCAGAAACTATGTTACACGCGTTTTCGCATACATGGTTTACGAGTGTTCCCCGTAATGATGCCTCAGTATTGTATATATGCATATGAACATGTTTAAGCGCGTGTACATTTATTGTCCTTTTGTTTTTTTTTTAAAACCAATATAGGTAATACTTTTTTTTTTAGCGCTCCCCTTGTTTTTGACAGTACTGTGTAGCTGGGTCAGAATCATCGCTGCGTGATTTGTTCCCATTCGTGAAGGCATACATTGGGGGCGAAGTCGAGTACACGTGATGCATTGCCACGAGGCTTGGGGTAAATAGGGACGCAACGAGGTACCTGCATACGTGGGGATATATTTATATATACACTATATAGCGTGTAACTGTGACGATAAGTTCTGCATGGCGCTTGACGTCCCCACACTTGCGCGTCCTGATTGAAGAAGAACAGATAGAGAGCGGCTTGCGCTGAGGGCACATTGGGGGAGATACGGAAGGTGGGCAAGATGCGCACGGTCAGAGAAGTGCGTGCGATATACCTATGTGCTAGGCGATGGTCTCTTATAGAAGTTGTTTTTCCATGTATTGTGCACTGATGTGAGTGTTTAACCCTGTCGTTGTTGTTATTCTGCCCCTTTTTTTTTTTGTGCAAAGGAATAACCTTTGTAAGCGGCCAGTTTGGTGTCCCCTTTTTGAACAGTCGAAGAAATCCACCATGGAGTCGCCAAACGCATCAATGCATGAAGCGTATAAGAGCTTCTGCTCAAAGTACCCCCTGAAGAAATTATCCATGCCAAAGAGCGACCTAGTATGGTCCTACTACGACATTAACAGCAGAAATGAAAACATTGTGATATTTTTGCATGGGATATGTGGGACAGCTGGGTGTTACTTTTACCAACTAGACGCATTGTCAAATTTAGGGTTCCGAGTTATATCATTTCAATACCCATGTTATAATTACCTAAAGGATTGGATAAAAAATATGTGTAACATATTGGAATATTTAAATATAAAGAAGGCACATTTTTTTGCCTCCGATTTGGGTGGATACCTAATGCAGTTATATGCAAAATTGTACCCTTCCAAAGTGGAGTCTTTAATATTGTGCAACTCGTACAGAAGGACAGATGATTTTGCTGCAGTTGCAGCGTTCAGAAATGTGTACGGGAAATTATATAGCTTTTTGCCTCATGTGTTATTAAAAAAAATCATATTGGAAAATTATATTTATGTAAATTATGTGAATATAGATTTGAAGGAGAAAAATTCACTAGAGTTCATGAGTAACGAAGTGGATTTAATAACGTCTGCAGACCTAGGGGGAAGAATAAGTTTGCAACTGTCATCGGAAAGCGTTGACAGGATTAATATCAACGATAAGAGTATCACCATTTTGCAGACCTTAAATAATACCTATTCAGATAGCCTAAATGCGGACATGAAACATGCCTACCCGTATGCTAAACATGCCATATTGAAATCGGGAGGTTCTTTTCCTTACCTCAGTAGGCACGAAGAAGTTAATATGTACATTTTGGTTCACCTCAGGAACAACTGTAATGCTGTTTTTGTGAAGGAACAAATAAGTAGCATGAGTTATATGCACCAACTGAAAAGTGAAGAAGTGGACATTGAGCAGTTTAGTACTGGGAGAAAATTTGGCAAAAGGGTTGATGGGAATGCTCCGAAGATGACCAATGAAGGGAAGTGTAAAATTAGTATCATCAACCGGTGTGGCAATAGTGGTGATAGGCATAAGAGTACAAATTATCGAGACGAGGGTGCAGATGATAACGGGACTACCTTTTCGTATAGGGAAAGGAGAAAAATGGAGGAAGATAGGGTAAAACAGGGAGTACGTAACATCAGGTGGGATGATGGGTACCCAGAGGAACAGGAGGATCTTTTTAATTTATATAAATATGGCAGCTATAATAGTTGTGAAAATTTTAGCAGAAAGGACACCGTGACTAGTGAGGAGACAGTTAACAGCCACGAAAAAGTGGACGCGGCGCCCAGCAGTGTTCATCATAATCCCTACCGCGTCGGTGCTTATGGGGATGTGCA
This sequence comes from Plasmodium fragile, assembly GCF_000956335.1. Lineage (NCBI taxonomy): Eukaryota > Apicomplexa > Aconoidasida > Haemosporida > Plasmodiidae > Plasmodium > Plasmodium fragile. The sequence continues at coordinate 157,349 of NW_012192606.1, read as the reverse complement.
CACCACAAATGACAATTTCGGCACGGACGCAATAGGTGCAAAGTTTGGCGAAGAGGGCCACGAGAGCTATGCCAAGCAGAATCCTTATGAAGAACAAAATGAACATGGCGCACATGTGCACAATTACACGAATGAGGAACTTCCAGATGATCCCGACGCGGATTTTGTGCATATAAATCACAATGACAGTTATTGTAAAAATGGTTATCAGCACGTTAGCAGAAGTGTGACACGTGAAGACGACGTGTATGGCAGCCCTAATGGCGAATATACATACACGAGCAACGAGGACATCCAATCAACTGAGCATATTGTGCGTGACCCTGAGGAATGCTACAACAAGGAGTCTTTAAATTATGCCGACAATTGTAATGAAAATGACCCGTGATGTGGCAGCGACAATGTTAATAAAAATGACATTTTCTGGCATTTTTAGTGTGCACCTATGGGTGTTTTGTTTGTGTATATATCTCTGTGGAGGGAACCACTCTCCCTCTATTCTGTTTAATTTACTCCCTGTGCAGTTTTTATATATATGCTTCGTGCGGCACTGTTGATGAAGTGCGAAAGGACTGAACTGATGGCACTTTTTTTTTGGAATTCACTTTTGCATTCCCCTTCTTACGTATTTTGTCATTTTGCACCTTTTGTGTATTTGTTTTGTTACACTGTCGTCAGGCGCTGCTTGGTTTGGTACTACATGATTTGTCAGTGCCATGTTGCTGCGCCACTCGTGGGGATGGGTCATCATAGGAGCAATGCTTGTGCGCGAAATTTTGCCACTCCTTGAAGCCCATCCTTCGAATAACCACAAGTTTGAATTTGCATACGTACAATTGCATAGAGTACGTGTGACGCTTTTTAAAATAAATATAAGAGGAAACGAAATTGTGTAAACATTTTCTTTTCTGCATTTCCTTCCCGTTTTTTTTTTTTTTTTTTTTAGTCCAGATTTGTGTACACAAGTGAAAAAAAACTTGCATGCTTTTTTTTTTTTTAAAACTTGCGCATATATATGCAAATATTTATGCATACCGTTGTCCGCGTGTGTGCCCTTTTTAATGGTGACCATTAGTATTCTTTAATGGGATGAATGAGTTAAGAATTCATATACGGTGTAACAGCTCAGTGGCAGAAATATACGAAAAGAACAGTGGTAATGTGCTTGCTCATTTTTATGTGCAAGCAAAGGTTGGATAAAGGAAAGGGAAAAATGACGAAACAAGTGCAATATGCTTAGTGAGTAAAAAAAAAAAAAGAATAACCCTTTTTTTTTTTGTGCGTGAGTTAAAGATTGAATGTGAGGAGAAAAGTGGAAATAAGATGGACACCACGGAATTTGTAATACCGCTTTTTTCACCAAATATTACTGAAATAAATTTTGGGATCTTCGACCTGTGGCTCCGAGGGCACAATGGTAAGGGGGGGGGGGGCGCCTGCGATTAAAATGGCGTTATTATGACATTCACAAAAGGCGGCCAAAAAAGGAGCGAAAAAACAATGAAAAAAGAAAATATTCTCATGCGTCTACCCTTTTGCCCACTCCGCAGAATTCGAAGTGCTGTGTATGCTGCAGAACAACTTCTATGCCAACTTGATCAAACGAAAGAACGAGTTGAACAACGCAGCCGATGACGATGTTGATGGCGACGGCGACGCTGTAGAGGGGAAAACAACGAACAAAGAAAGGAGCGACCATGTGATTAGCAAGGAAGTGGACAATGCGGTTAGAGAGAAATACAAAGACAATGTTTTTTTTGTAAAAAACAGAATTATGAATATGTTTAACATGGAAAATAAGGAAAGCGATTACATAGGCAGGAACATTTTGTTCGACCATTTTTTATGTTTATACATAAAACAGCAGTTTTACATTTTTAACATTTTGTCCCATCATTTGACCAATTTGGATTTGCGTTTCTCCAATTTTTACATCCCGATAAGCAAAAATAAAGCGCTAAAATTGATAAAAAATTATTACAATATTGACTTCAATTTGGAGAAGGAAATTATAAAATATAAAAGCATTAACAACATCTCAAAGTACACGAACGAGATTGTTAAAATCACCAACATACACAAAATATCAGTCAAAAGACAAATAGAAAATATAAAAAATATGTGGAAATACGTAATAAATATTTACGAAAGAAGAAATGTAAATATAAGTACGTTGTATAAGAAAAGACGGATAAGTGTTAAGAATGTATTAAAATTCCTTAAAAAGAATTTCCAACTTTATAAATTTTTTATGAAAAAGGAAACTGTGTTGGATACGCATAATAAGGATGGTTATTATCGAAATAAATCATTTTTATTTAAAAAAAAAAAAAAGAAAAGGAAAGGAAAAGGAAAAGGAAAGAAAAATGCACAAAATAACACCAATTCGAAGAATGAATATCTTCAATATAATATAATTAAAACTTTGGAAAATCTTGTTGGCATTTATTTAGCCAAGAGGTACTTTCGCCTCTACTGGATTATATCCTATCATATCGAGGTACCAAAAAAGGTGAACATTCCGTACCCTTATTTTAACAACATCATTTTGTTGTTATTGGAGAAGTTACAAATTAATGATTTGATTTTGTCTAAGGAGTATATAAATATTAGTAAAGGGATATACAGCACCTTCAAGAGCAACAAGAATATGGACGCGCTGAAGAGTAGGTTATGTGGCCTTGCAGACATTAACAGCTCGCTGCGCACCAAGATCCTCATTAGGCTCAAGTGCATCATGAACCTGCTCTGCTGCTTTAGGAATGTAAGTTGAGCGACCGTTAGAGGGAGTGCCTCTATATATATAAGTGCAGTTGCCCTACTTGCAGCTCTATCGCGGAGGGTGGAAGAGAAATGGGCTCACTGACCCATATAACGCTCTGCGCTAGTCGCGCTGATCTAGCGGTGGTGTGCATTTTTTATGATTTGCACGTGTCCAAATCGTTACATTGTTACAGGGCTGCATCGCCGCATTACCACTTCACTGTTTTTTTCCCCCGTAGTCCTACGAGATAACCAAGTTCCTGCTAATTTTTTATGAGCTGCAAAAAAACGAACCGTTCACGAACGAGAAGACCTTCATAAAACAAAACATCGGCAATAACAATTTTGTGAACAGGATAATGTGCTTTATAAAGTAATGCGATCGTCTGTCTATCTGTATTCATGATCCCCAGGCAGAGCGAGGGGGATAGCTCGAGTGCTCCCCTGTTGGAGGCTCCCGCGCCTGCCCCTTTTGGTGCTTCACCATCTGACACCTTCACTTCTTTACAGGGAGGCGGAAAATTATTCCAAGAGGAAAAAGGCCGAGTATGAGAACTTAAGGGGAAACGAAAAAACGAACATTTCGTAGAGTACTTCTCCAAAAGGGTTCAGAGGAGAAGGCTTCCCAACGCAGGCATTCGTATCGTGCGCAATGTCCGACGTTGTTTCTTTGGCATGTGCGCCCATCTGAATACCCACACGCATCATGCGGTTAATTTGTTGGTTGTCCATTTTTTTTTGTGCTTTTTTTTTTTTTTGTACACTTTTTTTACATTTGTGACTAGCAGTTTTTTTTTTTACCGAACGAAATCACACGGGTATGTGTGGGCCCTGACAATTTGCACACACAACAAATAAAGCCAAAGTCCCTTATTATTTCTTCCCTTTCACGTAACCATTTTGTACTGGAAAAAATGTAACAGTGGTCAAACATTTACGCGTCTGTCACTATGCTGACCAGTAGTGTACACATGTGGAAGTTACGTTTTTTTTTTTTTTTTTTTTGTGTTTTTTTTTGAAATGTGTCACCGTGTGGTAAAAAAGAAAAAAAAAAAAAAAAAAAATCGTTAAGGTGAAAAATTCAAAAAGAGCAACACGAAATAAAGGTGTTACGAGATGGTGTGCATGCAAGTGTGGACTGAATGGTTTAGAGAGTCACGCAACTATAGAGGCTGGTCTGTATGTCCGTTTGTGCTTATCTTTGCGCCGACGTCTTTGATGTTTTTTTTCCCCAGTCCGGAAAACACCATTTGATTTACCGCCCAAATTGCAGCAAACTGATGCGCCCATCCCTGTGTCCATAAATGCACGCATTATTGAGAAAGGAGTTCGGCTAACTGTTACTATGTGGAGGGCTACATTTGCTAACCCTAATCATCATCATCTTCTTCTTCCTCCTCCTCTTCCTCGTCGGATCCACTGCCTCCATCATCGTCGTCATCGTCATCCTCATCTTCTGCGACGTAATCCTCTTCGTCGTCGTCATCATCATCCGCAACGTAATCTTCTTCATCCGATTCGGAGAGTCCATCGACAAAGTCCTGTTTTTTATCCGCAGCATTGGCATCATCCTGAATGTGTATATTTTTACTCTTTAAAAATTCCAGGAGAGGGAGGTATTCATTTTTGTCTATATTGGTATATTCATAACTCATTCCTCTTTTGTGTTTTATAATAAGAGAGAAGAAACGGTGTTGATTTATATTTCCCGTTCTCTGGAAAGTGAGTGTGACAATATCGTCAAAGGAGATTAGAATAACGGGTTTAACAATAAAGAGGAAATATTTATTTAGCGGGTAAAGCTGTCCGCTGGCTGCTCTATAACTGCATGTAATACCATATTCATTTTTTGCTGTTCTGTAGTCCCCTGGAATTATGGCACTTTTTTTAACCAGCGCAGTAAAGAGTCTAGTGACTACATCGTATTGATTTCCGCTGAGTGTTTTTTCTAATTTATATTTTTTTAGATCCTCATCACTTGCATTGATGTCCAGTTCCATTTCGTCATCGTTATTGAGCTGAACCAAAATGAATGGGTACTCAGTTTGTCCTTGCTTCATTTTGTTATTTAGGCTAAAGATTAAAACGTACTGATTGGAGTTACTTCTGGGTACTAACAACATTTTATTTATATTAGTATATTGAACGGTAAAATCGTAGGACTTTCCATGTAGCTTGAATGACTTTGAGTACATTTCGATTTCGTATCTTCCTCTTGGGACCAGGAGAGGAATATTTGCAAGGGAGGCAATGCATTCACTTTTGGAGTCTCCTATATTTACTTTCTCCAGCAAATCATTTTTAAATTTCTGAAAATGTTGATTTTCCTCATTTTCGTGTGGATAACAGAAACGTATTTCTGATAAAAAATCTTCATCCGTTTTTTTACTGTCCTCATTTTTTAATTCCATTGCTATATCAGTCTTTATCTGCACATTCAGTTGGTTTATATTATTCGTTGGTATACTGAATGCATATTTGTTGTCTATGTCAAAATTTATGTTAGAATTTTCTAACTTGAATTCTCCCCAGTGCCATCCTTTCGTAGCTAGCTTCCTGTTAGCTAATTTGAGATTAAAATATTTCTGAAAATGCTGAGTTATTTCAGGTGTATTTCGATCTGGAAATCCGTCAAAGAAGATGATCAAATTGCCTTTCTGTTCATTGAACTTTAGGTATAGCCTGTTATTGTTGTAGCTTGTTTTTATCCACTCCCCTTCACTTATGTCACTGCACTTGTACTGGTATACGCTGTTTGTTTTTTTGTTTTTCCATCCTAAAAACTCGTTGGACATTCGAAAGGATCCGTAATCACAGCCCCCGAACCCCCGGATGTTGCCGATGGAGATCACGGGGTTGTTGCCCGAGCTTCCGGCGTTGTCTCCCATGGCTTCTCACAGGGAGGGAACAGGTTGTAAAAAGGGGGGCGGTTGAAAAGGGGGCAGTGTGCCTTCCTTCCCTAGGACTCCTTCAGAAAGGCACACCTGAAGTCCCTATTTTGTGAAATCCCCTTGGAGGTAACCCCTCTCAGCAAAATGTGTTTCAACTTGGACTGAGAACCCGTGGTCCCTCCTTCGAGCACACTACGTGCGTACGGACTTGTAATAAATGTTGCCACGAGTGTCTGATGTTTGTGTCACTCCCTTTTTTGGCAAGGCTCCGTAAGAAGTCTGCAGACCCTGGGTGGTCAGATAACTTCGCTAAGGAAAATTACCCAAGGAGGGTTCCTCTTTTTCGCAGGGCGAGACTTTGTTTCCGGTTCCGTGGGAAAACTGATATAAAACGAAAAGAACACAAATGCGGTGGTAACTTTTTTAAATGTACATTATATGCACGTACGTTCCCGCGTGTGTTTGTTTCTCCTAGGTGATAGTTGCACCTTACGCATTCGCGCAATGAGGGGGTTATATTTATCTTTAATGCCTACAATATGCACTGCATTTTTTGGGGCCCTAAAAAAGGTCCTCCATTTCCCTCATAGGTCTTTCAAATACGACTTGTAACAATAAAACACTCAAGCCATTCTGGGTTAAGCATATAATATAAATTTGCTTTATTCCACACGCTTGCGCGAAAGGCGGTAAATTCAGAAGCTACTCGAATTTTACACTCTTCAAAAGTTTTGGCTTACCGATTTTTTTTAGTTTCCCTTGATCTTGTTTCGTGGTTCATGCATGGGAGAACTTCATCGTGTAGTATAAAAAACAGAAAGGGAGAGACTTGACACGTATAGCAACCGTGCACGAATCGGACCGCAATGGGGATAAGAAGAAAAAAAAAAAAAAAAAAAAGGACAATCCTCGCCCAAACGGAAACCGAAATGAAACATGTATAATATAAAAAAAAGGGGCAGCCTGATTGGGAAAGAGAAAAAACTAAGCCAAGTGGTTATAAAAAAAAAAATAGAAATTATTGAATACATGGCGAACTAAACACGTGACACCTCACAAACTGAACCAAAAAAAAAAATAAAATAAAATAAAACATGAAGTGAAGAACATGTAGGAGAGCTCAACAGAAAAGAGGACGCTTTGGTATAGAAGCAGGCATACCACAATCGAGCACACGATTAAAGGGACTAAATACTGCTACGTTTGTGTAATTTTTCCTCTCTCCCGGCTTTCCGTTCCTTGAAAATGTAAAGGAAGTCACCACGGCAGGGAAAAAGCCAGGTGATAAAAAGGTGACACGAAAGGGAAAAATATAATATGCAACATAAAAAATGGATAGTCCAAATTTGGCGCCTAAAAAATTAAGTCAGATATCGTACCACATAAGTAATACTGTGCATATGAAAACACCCTGCACGTGGATTCTGCATGTGTATAGAAAAGGCTCCAACCTTTCATAGCACTTATGCTAGAAATGAGTATCCCGCATATTTTGCGGCATTAAATTTGTGCAATTGTACGATTTTTTTTTTTTTTTCACCTATTGGCATATTAAATAAGTTCCCACATTTGGAACCCCCTTTGAGTTCATCCACGAATACACCATTTGTGTATTTTCCCAAACGTGAAAGACACGAATGTGCAAAAATGTTGACCCGTTTTGTGTAAAAACTGGAGCCAAGGTGTAAGTGATAGGTGAAAAAAAAAAAAAAAAAAAAAAAAAAAAAGATACAGCTACCTCCGATTTTGCTCAGAATCTCCAAGAGAGACGTGTCACCTCCAGTAGAAGATAAGAGGATTTGTTTGCCAATCCTTAGTGGTACTTACCTGCGCACACGAGTGGTCATATGGGACGGGCATGAGGGAGACTACGTCCATTTAATTGTTCCACTGCACACACATACGCGTAAGTGTACGCACATAGGGGTAGGTATAACAGTCGGGCACATATGACACGTAAAGGAGCATCTGCTTGGAAGTGCCATGATGAATTATGTCAAAATGTAGAATGGTGTGATGCCACAAAGGGTCATTCAAAAGGGTGAAGTAGAGCCCCTGTCAGTGGCGCAGCCGTGTTGCGGTAGAAGTAGTGCATACGAATATATAAATATGTACAATTTTATAAACGCAACTGAGTATGAGCGGCTAAGCCGCTGCATGCTGATAAAAATGCCCGATGACAAAAGACTAAACAAGAAGAGTACCCAGTTTAACCTAGATCCCCCTCCTCCCCTCCGCATGAATGTAAAGGGTGCACAAAAACACACGTCTATTTGCATACGCATTGGGATGCCTCTTTCGATTAACACCTTTTCATAAAGCATGTTAAAAAGCAAAATGGGGTTGATGCCCCCCCAGAATGGGTCTAGTGCTTGCTTGAATTTCTGCTAAAAATGTTCATCCACCTTAGCTTGGGATACAAGGAATTTGCTTCCCTTTGGTCTTCTACTTTTGTACCAAATTTGTTTTCATAATTTTGTTCACGGGTATAATTTCTTTTCATTTTTGCCATGTTCTGAATGGATGTCTTGTTTAAATTTAGGTAGTTCCTCAAATTGTGGTCCACTGCTGGAGATTCATTTTGCTGATCACTCCTTTGTTCAGTTCTGTTATTATCACTACTCTGCTTGGAGTTTGCTACATTAACACCCTCCTCAGTGAGGGAGGTTTTCCTTATAAGGTAGTTATTTTTGTAATGCCTATATGGATTAACATGCGATGAGTAAAACATGAGATTATTCAGAATGTCCAAGTTTGCTGGAGTGGTATCCAAATTGTAGTAGTACAGAATTTTGTTCTTTTCATCATTTTCACTCGATTTTAAATCATGCAGGGATACTATATCTTTAGGGTTCACTAATAAGTTACCATGTTTGTAATCCTTTCTTATATTTTCATCATAGGACATACTCAATAAATTACTCCTAGCGCTTTTCAAATCGTAGCTTCTATTATGTGTTAGATAATCTGCACGTTTCTCCTTCGAATGGATGGTGTCATTTTTCTGTACATTCAAGATGTTCCAACTTGGTACGTGTTTACTTCTGTCACTATTGGTTTCCTTAAGGGTTGTTTCTTTTTTATTTTTAGTTAGCTCTTCATTTGTTTTACTCGATGTGAATTCATGTGGAGTGTCTTTCTTGTCGATGGGTCCATTAAGCACAATTCCTGTTTGCTTCTTTTCATGTTGTCCTTTTGCACCTTGTGGTTTTTGCTTTTTTAAATTCGAATTCATCATGTAGATGTGTTGTGTGTCCATGTGTGGATTCTTCCCCTCATCCTTTTCTAACAAGTGGGTGTCCTTTCCATTGGCGCTACTGCCAAGTGTTTGAGATTTATCTCTCTCCAGGCTTCCTTCAGACAGGTCTCTATTTAACTCTTCATGGAATTCCACTTCGTAACAATTTTGAACATTACTTGGCGAATTTTTCCAAACTGGCCCGTTCTTAAGTGTAAACGGCGTGGCTTTTTCCCCCTCACCCTTTGCACCTTTGTCTTGTTCCTCTTCCCCTGAACATCCCTTCTTCCTGTTCGTTGGGCGCTTATTATTCTGTGATATTTTCATAGTTGTGCTTTTAGGCGGTTCGCATTTATCGCTGCTCTGATTAGGGGTAGAGTGTTCCGTTGGGCAGGCCATCTTTACGCGAAGCTCCTCACCTTGTTCACATTCTTCATTCCCTTGAATCTTCTCCTTCGCATCACATCGCGTTATAATCCTTTCCCTTTTTTCATTCTTCATTTTTGCTTTCGTGATCTCATTTTCATAGCTTACATTTTGGATGATCGAGTATGATTTGTTCACGTCGTCATACAAGGAGGTGTAATCTTTCCTTCTAATTATATCGTTCCCAATGTATGAGTTGTTTGTGGCGTCGGATGTGAAAACGCTGCTTATCTCTTCGAGGTGTGTGCTTATTCCTTGGCTCTTCCTTCTGCATCCATTACTGTCGTTGCTGGTACTGCTGTTAGTGGATCCTACCTTTTCGAGGGAATATTCTTCCCTACTGTTCTCTTCCCTAACAGGGCACCTCTCCGTGCGCGTGGGTTCGTTATCTTGATTCTCATGCACATTCGTCAACTGGTCAATTGGGGAGTGGTTAAATACGTGGCTTTCCAAATTGGGGATGCATCTTCCACTTGTGATGTCGCCCCTATTGTATGTGGAGCCCTTTCCGCCATGCCTGTCAACGATCGCGTTCAAATTGTGCCCTGACTGCATAGGCTTCTCCCTCCATTGATGCGGTTGCCCCGTGTCCGTTTCTTCACTGCACTTAGTACTGGATGTGTCTGCGCTTACCACATGTGCATCACTAAGCGGGTTGGATAACTCCCCGTTCGTTTCGTTCATCGTATGGTTGTGATAATGGGAACTGTATGTGTGGTGGCTATCCTGGTTGTTGGTACTTGGAGTAGCACATTTGATGTACTCAATTTTGTTCGAGGAAAAATAAACATATTCCTTGTCACTTACCTGTTCTGCATCATATGGTGCCACTGTATTATAAATTGGAACCCTTTCGTTGGATGGACCTTTCTCCTTCGTTGTTAATTCATGTCGGCTACACCCGTTCGTGTAGTACCATTCATTGAAGTGTCTGATATTTATTATATGATTTGTACTTCTGGGATTATGTGTTCTGTGGTATACGTCCACTTGATTCTTTACGACGTTTTCCTTTTCCTTGCCCCGTTGATTTCTGTCTTTTTTCACCCTTTTACTAAAACATAAGTTACTTCCTTTATAGTACCCTAAAGCGGCAATGTGGTTTGTATTCGTCTTCCTTTTATTGTGGGGAAATATTTTCTCAAAATTGATGTATTCTTTCCTGTCATGTTGGTTCTCACTGTTGGGCAGTACATGGACGTCCCTATCGTCTGAATAGTACACTTTTTTTAGTAGCAAAAATTTGTTTTCTCCGTCTACCTGTTCTTCATTAAATATTTTATTATGCCTTGGTTTCTTTCTATCCTCGTTTTTGCATAAGGTTTCTTCCTCCTCCAGATGACTATATGTTGTTTTCTCTGTGCTAGTATAGCGTCGGAATTCTGCCCCATCTTTTTTCTCTTCCTCATGACTGTCACATTTGGATAAGTTTGTCATGTCAGATTTTTCTGTAGCTTTTTCATTTACCCTTTTTCTGTGCTTGTCCACTTTATTTTTTCCCCCCTCATCTTTACTCGAACTTTTGTGCACACCGTGTACTGCAATGTCAGTGCCGTAGTGGTTGGTCCTTGTTCCACTGTTGTTGTAGCTCTCTCCACATGAATGTGTCTCTCCACACTGTCCATCATTACCACTACGGTTGTTCTTTATACTAGGGTTAGTTATATTTTTTTTTTTGTCCACGTGGTTTACCTCTTTGTCATCACCACTTGGGTCACTTTTGGATTGGCCTCGTTGAATTTCTTTACTTGGATTATTGATGCTGCTAAATTTTTTTTTTTTCTTTTTTTTCCTCTTCGTTTCACTTGCATCGCTATAGCTGTGTTCGAGGGTTCCCTTACACTCTCCTTCGGTGTGTTGTTCCCTTGGTGTATTACTCCCTTGTTGGCTACTCACATTTTTAGTTTCCTCCTTGCGTGGCAGAAATGAAAGTATTTTGTCGGGAGAATTCCTATCCCCTTTATGTGTTTCTTTTTGATTGTCCTGTTCTGTTTTCCGTTCAATGCGCTCGATGGTATTATGTACTTGCTCATCTGCGTTATTATCCACTTCGCTGTTCTGCGTGTTCACAGTGTAATTTTGTAGTGGGGCACTCCCACTGGGAAGGAATTCTTCTCTATCGTCTTTCTCTCCACACTGCATGTTCCATTTATCGGACTGCTCGTCAGTGTAATCCCTTTGTGGAGTATTTTTCTGTTGCGTTATATCCATTTTTGTGTGCTCGTTAATTGTCCCCTTTTGTATGAACAGGTTGAGGGTATATTTGTTTTCCTTTTGGTGACTCTCCTTAGGGTGGCCATTCACGTCGTCCATTTGGTCGTTGGTACCTTCACCAACAGTAACAATTTTTGTTACGTGTTGGGATTTGATAAGGGACGAGTGTTTATTTCCAGTGGGGGATATTCCTTCCTTTTTAAGAACAATACAGGTGTCTTTCTTTTTGGAGTCCATGAGACGTACTTGTAGTTCTGCATCGTTGTTCGTGGGTGTGCTTACCTTAGATGTAATGCTTCCGTCGGTGAGCAGGGTGTCCCTTGTTGTGTTACTGGCGTGCTTACCCATTTGACCACCCACCTGTGCTGCTCTTCCCACTTGCTGCACCACACGTGGATGCCCATGGCAACCTGCCAAATCATTCCTCTCTTTGCTAACCACCCTCACCTCTGTTGCCATCACATTTGCTCTATTTTCAGAAGCGGCGAACAGCGCACCTTTAGCGACTGTACCCCACTCGTAGCTAGCCAACTTTGTGCGCCCTTCCCCCTCTATGTGTTTAACAAAAGGGTGTTCCCTCTTAAGGTCAGATGAGCACGCATTGTTATTATTACTACTGCTATTGTTACTGTTGCTGGATGTACCTGCTTCGACATATTCGGAGACTCCCCTTCTACATGTCCATTCCTTTGTGTAATCAGCATTGTTAGCAGCACAGTTGACTTGATTTTCAAGCAACACACAGGAAGAGGCGCAAGTACGTCCAGTAGTTTGGTTGCTTAAGCACCCTACATACGTCCCCTTATCATCATAGTAATAATATTTGTACTGTACATGATGGTTGTAATTAGGATTTTGGTAAAACAATGTATCACTCGGTGAGACATTTACTTTGTCGGGAGCTGGTGTCTTCTTATGACTAGGAGTGATGTTTGTGCAATTCGAGTTGATGGTGTTAGTGGACTCTCGTCCATCACTCGCATTGGAAGAACATTTGAACCTGCAACTGGTGTCGTATTCCCTACTTGTGGTCAGCGTACCCTGATCGTAATGCCGTAACAGAGTAGACCTCCCACTGGAGGTTACTTTAAAATCGTCCGATCCTTTGAAGAAGTACAAATTACTATATACATTATTTTTCCCTATGAGGTTTTCCTTACATGGTAGAAGAAATATATTGTTGCTTTGATTTCTGTATATGTTATTTTTATTGAAGTAAAAATCATAAGTGTTGTTTGTCTTTGCACACAGGTGGGGGTTCTTATTCACTTGGTCCACCGACTTAAGTTTATTTTTTTCTAGCTGCTCTAATTGTTGTGGCTTACCATCATAGTAGTTGACGCTGCTAGTCTCATTTTTATTCTTCCCATTCACGCACGTATTGTCTAGTATATGATTTTTGAAATATGTTTTTTCCCCGTAGTAGTTATTTTGATTATTTATGATTCCTTTTTGAGTGCACACTTTGCTTTTATCGTTACCATCATTTGTGTGTTTTGTGTTTGTTTCCGTGAGGGTTTTTCCCTTCTCTTCATTCTTTTGGTTTAATGCATACCTATGTAATGTGTCCCCTTGGTTTTTCTTTTTCTGTGCAAGCAGGGCGTCTGCGTAAACGGGGTTCTCTATCTTTTGCTGTGCCACATTTGGATGATTCACGTGATTGTTCAAAACCCCCTTGTCGTCGTACAAGTACAACTGCCCATGATTTGTGCTTGCGTTTTGATTCTTATTTTGCTTCACGTGGTGGGGATCGCACCTCTGCAAGAGCGAGTTGCTTCCTCGCACATGACACACTTGGCCCTTCTCGTGACCACTACGTGGACAAGCTCCCGCCTGGTCGTTCTCCTTGGGCCTTGCACTTGCGTAGGGCTTAGCGTAGGGCGCTCCAAAAGGAGAGGCGCATGGGATCGCATGAGGCACCATACCAGACGCGACGTTTTGCACACTGCTCGGCACTATGTTTATTACCACCCCGTTTTGCGCACCGTTTGGTACCATATGTTGAGCGTCTCGCGGCACCGCACTTGCCACCACCGCCGGGACGCGAAGGTTTGTAATCGCAGAACCATTTTCCCTCTTTAATAGAAACAATTTTTTAAACGTTTCAAAATCCATGTCGTTCTTACCGCTGCCTACTGGATAAGCGACGGTGGATGAAATGGGGAAATTCATTTTCTTATGTACGTGAGATACTTCCAACTTGGTTTTCCCCGTATCAGCTAGCCATTCATGTTTCTCCACCTCATCAAGGGACAGGCGATTAGCTGGATTGATGGTGAGCATTCCAGAGAGCAAATTTCTGGCATTCATAGAAATTCTATTTACCCTATGTTTGGGAAAGACGATTTTATTTTTTATAATCGAGTTGTAAGCTTCTTTAAGATCCTTTCCTTCATTGTCAAAGGGGAGTAAACCGAATAACATGGCATAGAGGATAATCCCGAGACTCCAGACATCTGCCTTTTGACTGCTATAACCACAGGTAGTCTTACATCCTAAGACCTCCGGAGCAGCATAACTTAGGGTTCCCACTATATCGTGATGTAATTTGTTTTTTTCATTAACACATGAGGCTCCGAAGTCCCCTATCTTCAATTCGTATTCGGAGCATGATGGTAACTTTCCTATTCGTATTAACGTCTTTTCTCTTTGACTTAGTTGTCTTTTGCATAAGAAGATATTTTCTGGTTTCAAGTCCCTGTGAGACACGTTGTTTCGGTGCATGTACTGGAGCCCTTGGACGATTTTTCGAAAGAAGTACTGCGCGCTGAGTTCCTCCAGGTGGACCTTCTGCGGTGGTGGGAAGGGACAACGTGGGTGCAGTTAGGGGTGATATGAGTGGTCACGCGGTGTTAGGGGCACGAACACATGTGTACATATACATTTATGCGCACAAATATACATATGCACATGTGCTCGCTTGATATAACAGACTAGGACCTACATTTCTGACGTAGGATATGAGGTCCCCTCCATCGCAGTACTCCATAATTTGAATAATTTTATCCCTCGTCTCAAGGACATTGGTTGTTTTTACAACACAGGGGTGGTTCATTCTGCAGGAAATGCTGATCTCCTCCTTGAGCTTTTGAAAGAGTTCTTCATCGCCTTGGACAGTGGATTTGTCTATGGCCTTCGCCGCGACGAGGGTATCTGTGGGGGGTAGCGCCGTGAGTAGGGGGCAGTGCATGTGGGGATAGGCATATAATTATGCCGTTAATTGTGCATGGGGTCTTTATCTGTGCTGGGAGCCACGAGTGCGCATTCCGCCGCACATTGTAGCGCATAGATATTAACCTGTGCTTTTGTCCAAAGCTAAGTGAACCTGCCCAACGGAGCCAGTATTTATTTTCTCCAAGATGATGTAATTCTTAAGGCGAAAGTACAGCAACGTATCGCATAATTTCTTCTTGGAATATCTGGGCTGTATTCTTTTGCCATCTGAAACTAACAAATTAAATAATTTCTGCCCCCTGTCTATTCCCCTACACATGTAGTCGTCAATGTGTTCGCCCCATGTGAGCGGCTCTGGCTTTTTAACTTCAAAGGGGGTGCAAAAAGGAAGGGATCACATAAATGTTGACACCGTTTTAGTTGCGGTGTGATGTTATTATCGCTAGTATTACTATACTTGGAATGTACATCGGATGACATGGGGCAGTAAAACGGGGATAGTGTATCGGCAGAGAGCACCCCATTTGGATACTTTATTTAAATGTGCAGCCGCACATTTTTGTTTCATTTTTTTACTTGTTATGAAATCAATGAGGTTCCGAACGTGCGGCATAGAGGTGTGGTACATCTTTAAGAACTGCGTTGAGAAGGCGGGACGGGCAGAACGGATATGTAATGTAATGAAAATAGGAAAAAAAAAAAAAGAGAAATAGTGGCAGATTTCATGCAAAAAGGAGCATATATACTTATTCTTAGCAACGCGACGTGTCAATCATCGTATGAAAAAAAAAAAATCGTTTCATAGAAGTAACCCCCTCACGGTATCAAAAAGTGTCCCTTTTTTTTTTTGTTAATATTACCTGCCATAGGAAAAATATATCTTCGGTTATTTGCAGGTCTTGATCGGCAATGGATTCGACTTGTGGGAGCAGGCGAAGCTCTGTGTCCCACTCTGGTCGCCACTTGTCCATGAGTGCCATGCGGGTGAAACAAAGGAATAAGGGGAAAAAAGGAAAAGCAGAAGAGGGCGAATAGAGCGAGCTCCGGAAGGGAGCACGTAGTCGGTAGATGAAGCAACCAAAATTAGGTCAGAAATAGAACAGTCCGTGAGGAAGTATGAGCAGCGAAGCTTGGATGCAACACAGAGGGGAAGAACAAATTGGGGGCAAACTGATGACACGAATATGGGCACGCAGGACACGAGACGCAGAAGGGGACACAGCGGAACGGGAACTCACGCTGACGCGTCTCTCGCACGAAACAAAACGATCACCTTGACTTTGCAATCGTGTCTCATTTTGAATTAACATATTTTTAAGAATGAAAAATGCAGGAGGTGGCAAAAATTAGGTAGGCAATATTTACGGGGCACAAAAAAAGCTCATGGGCAGATGAGCGACAGGAGGGTACACACAAAGGGGATGAAAGACAAGTGGAATGCGGATTAACGCCAGACAAGTAGCTCAACATGTGCGCCCCGTCTATGCCAAAACGAACAACGCACGTGACAACGGCGGACGAGCAAATTCTGTGCTAGGTCAAATTACGCAGATTTTTGCGAAGAACAAAAAAATAGGCACATGTATATGGTTAAATAAAAATCAGTAACAAACAAAAAAAATAACAACAAAAAAAATAAATGATTGATACGTATTGTCTCCTGTTTAAGACTTCAAAAAAAATTATATCCGTGTGCACAGCGTGCGTGTAACCCTTTAGGCAATGCGCATTTGTTCACATATAACCCCATGTAAAAAAAAAAAAAAAAAAAAAAAAACAGGCGATAGGACATTTTTTAATTAAACAAAGTTTGTTCGTTCATTTGTTTTTCCTTAATTTGTGAACTATGTATGAAATGTGAATAAGGCAAAAACTGATTTACAAAAGTGTGCATTTTTTTATTTCCCCCTTTTATAAATGAGCAACGTATGCATAACAACGCATGCATGTGTAGCATTGGGTAATGAGAAAACTTAAGCGGAGCGTGTGTAACGTGTAAAAGAACAAACAGAAGACCTGTTCCAGTTCTGCGACAAGTGTAAATGTATAATTTAAGCACAAAGCAATCTTCGTAATGTACAAACCATTTGGGCAAAGGATAAAAAGCAGCCTTCGGGCCTCAGACTTGTGCATATTCGTATTTGTTTTCAGGTGGTTAGAGAAAATGGGGCATATAAAAAAAAAAAAAAGTGAAGACAAAGTAGGTGGGTTTCAAAGTTGGTCGATGATAGAGTACGTAGCAGGACAAACAAAAAGGCGTATGCTTCTTCTATAAAATGCTTTAATAAGCTCTTTGTATTACCCTGCATGTGTATGCCCCCATTTTCATGTCACCCCTTTGGAAAAAAGATGTTCACATTTATAAGAGTGGAGCCCCTGTGGGTATGTAGACCTACAGAGTAGCTTCCAGCACTCAAAAAAAAAAAAAAAAAAAAAAAAAAAATGTGCATGCTTAACAATGTTTCAATGGATGTAACACCATTGTTGTAACCCCTTTAAAAGAAATTAAAACATGCCTTTGTGACACAGTGCTCAGTCTACTTCCATCGTTCCATTTTATTATTTGAGTGGTGGAATGGTATTTTTTTCGTTTCTCTTAAAAAGGAGCATTACATATTTCATTTAGTCCATTCGATATGTCCCCATTATTGCACTTTCATGCACGACAGCATATGTCAGAAGGGGTGAAGCGATAAGGCATTATCCTTTGCTTGTCCAATTTTATCGTTTTTGAAAGTTGTGCCCATTGGGAAAAATCTGCCCCTTAGTAGACATTGACTGGGGGGAGTAATCATTTGGGACACCACTCATGAAAGAGCAGATTAAGTAACTGATGTATTAAACGAAAAAAGTGAAAAAAAAAAAAAAAAACAAAAAATGACAGGTAAAACAAATTATGTTGCCATTTCGATACAATTTGGGACATGTGTATATGGACAGACTGGCACACCCCACCAGTGTGTCTCCTTTTTGAAACCATTTAATCATTTCCGTCTGGTTGACACGCAAAAGGCACTATGTGGAAATATATTACTGTAAACAATTTCGTAACAGAGGGGCAGAAAAAAAATAGTAACATCGCGACGAAGCAACCACCACACCTTTTGCCCTATTTTATTATACAACGGATGACCCTGGGGGAAATGCGCATAGAGTTAAGTTGCCATAAGACGAAATTGCACACATTGCATCCTTTTTTTTTTTTTTTTTTGAGGGATTATTATTTTGTTTTGCTTCCCCTGTTGCAGTAAACAATTGCTGACGCGCCCTTCTGTTGGTACTTGCCTTGACATTTCTGCTTCGTGTGCTTCCCAGTGATGTCCTCCTTCTGTGTGTCGTATCGCCTGCACTTTTTTTTTTTATTTTCTTATGAACGATTTGTTAAAAATCTTCCAATATATTATGTAACTTAGAAAGGTAATTTCTAGTCCTTTTTTTTTGTTTTTTTCCTTTTTATTCTAATTCGAAATTGGAAACAGAACAAAAGTTTTTCAAAATATTGGTATTCGAAGAAAAAAAAAAAAGAAAAAAAAAGTTGGTTACTTGGAAAAAAGGGGAAGGTGATAACAGCGTAATAAGCTCATAAGGAAAAAAAAAAAAAAAGAATAAATAAGTACAAGAATAAATATATATATATATATATGGGCGTACATATTTTATGTTCATCTCCACAACATATTTTTTTATTTTTACGAATTCATTCCTGTGTGGTAAGCCCTTAAGTACAACCATTGGTTCTCCCCATCTCCGTCTGTGTTGTTCCCGTGTTTCTGGACGCATGACCAGGTTTTCCTTTTACATTTGTGGCACAGGCACTCGTCACATGTACGCGCGTGTCGCTCTATGGAGGCGCATTACACGCACACATTTTCCGATGCAAACGTCCACGGGGGAGAGTATGTGTGAAATTGAGAGGGCCCCTCTGATTGTTGTGAACTCGTCGCTTAAAAACAATGAAGCCGCCGCTTAGCCGTAAATTCTCTGAGGCTTTCCCATGGTGCTCTTAATGTGCAAGGTCCTAATGTTTTGCCAATTTTTTTTCAAAAGAGAAACTAAGAAGTTAATGGCATGCACAATGTTGGATCTGAGTTCCTCCTCTTTCAAATTCGCATGACCAACAGGAACACCCATGCATAAAACTTTCTTCAGTTGAAATTTTATAGAAGATTTTAATTCTAAGATTTTATCATTTATTTTATCATTGTGCGTAATTAGGGAAGGAAACTTTCCTGCCTTGTTTAAACCTGGACCAAGCAGTTTTGGAATTTGTGGTAAGATAACCTGACTTGCTAAAAATGCATCATATTTTTTGGCCAACTTTTTAACTAATGTTTTATCTTTATTTAATTTTTTCATCGCTTCTATGTCCATATAGTCTAATTCTAATTTCTGTGCTTCCTCCACGTGTACAGCATCTCCTAATATGCATACCTTCAATTTTTTTCTCACTTCATTTGATAATTTTACCGTTCCTGAAAAACGCTTGTCTCTCTGCGTGTCGTAATCCTTCAGACCGATCTGGAGCTCAATCGTCTCCACGAATTTTCTCTTCTTCGTTTTTGTGCCTTCGAACACATCGGAGATGGCCTTTTTTAGGAGATCTTGATTTAGCTTGCTAAGGAGGGGAAAAAGGGGAAATGGAAGGGAAAGTCAGAGTGGGTAAATCGCTCACGCAGTGTGCATGCGCAACATATACTTACATACATAACGTACATACCATATGTAATTTATATAACACATGTAATTTATATAATTATTCCCCAGGCGGGGCCCCAATGACATGCGTGCACAAATGAAGAGGCATAACAAATGAACAGCATTCACATGGATACATGTATCCCTCCAACGCAAATGCAGGCTCATTAAATTCGACACAAACAGTATGAAATGTCGCGTTTGCAACACAAAATAGCCGCGCCGCATAGTGCTGTATGTACGTGATTGTTGTTCATTTGATCAGCTAATGCGGCGCCGCGTTTTTTTTCCCCAGTACAATGGTTAACATCTCTTCCCGTACAAGAACGCCACAAGTATAAGAAAGCACATATAGAAGAGCGCATCAACAACAACTTGGGGATATGCCTATAAACATTTATATGTACGCTGGGGTGGGTGTTGCCTCTCTTGTATATGTTCCCCCCCAACTCCTTCCTTAGGGGAAGAGTTCGTAACAAAAGCACATAAATCCTGTGCCGAATGTCGTAAGTATGGACTTACCTCATTGTGTATATGCGGGTTAAAAGAAAGAAAACACTTAAAGGAGTTATACAGAAGGGAGGTTCCAAATGCGTAATTATTTATACGAAGCTTTTTTTGCTTTTTTTTTTTTTAAATAAAGCAATCGCTTGAGTAAACTTTCTGTTCAAAGAAATTATCAAATGTTCTCTCCAAGGAAATTAAAACACAGTGGTGTTTTACTTTGCAATTGCATCTATTTTGGGTTGAATTTGTAAAAAATGAACATGTAAAAAAAAGAAAAAATTGTGGAGTTTATAAAAAAATGAAACATACAAATTGGGAAAAAAAAAAATTCAATTCGACGGTGGAAAAAGCCCAAGAAAAAAAAACTACGCGTCGCGTGGTAAGCATAAAAGGAAACATTTATATATATTATTGTACAATCTCAATATATGTAGTTAAAATATTATAAGCGCTGCGCATACATTTGTATATTTTTTGTTGCCGCTTTTGTGGTTATATAAAAAATGAAATATTGCGTTATGGTGGAGATCCATTCACCGCGTTTGCATTTGTCGGGAGGGTTGCACAAACGTCCGCGCAGAGAACAAATGCTGTAAACATGCCTTAAACGCAATTTGTAAAAGTAGTGCATAAAGATTTCCTCTGAAAATTTTGTGCGCAGGAAAAAAGAAGAAACATTGTTCACGCGGTGGAGAAGAACATAAAAAAAAACCTCATAAATGTGAAAACATATAGGGCGTGCCCCCCAAAAGTTAAACAGGTTTAAAAAGCCTTAAAATTAATCCGCCAGAGAGGAAAGAGCACCTGGTGTTTTATATGCCAGTTCAGTGTAATTCTTTCCCATAACGACATATGGGTAATACGCCGCGAAATAATACTCGACACAGTTATGGAGCACCAGATGTCGGGGGCGATACATACGCACCTTATCTACCTGTTTATGCATATATATTTTATATATGCCGTACAAGCGATGCCACATTTTGTGCTATTTTTTGCATCATTTTTGTTTCGAGCCAAAAATTGCAATACCAGCATACGTGTTATATATATAGCAATATACGCCTGTACCATATGCACTAATTTTTACCGCTAATAAAGTCACATATGGCCTCAAAAAATTGCCATTTTACAAATTGAACCCATCAAGCGTGGATATGGCCCTGTGTAGTTATACAGTAGCTTATAACGGGCACGACAAAGTGATCCGCGCGGTGCAAAAAACATATAATATACCTATATTGTACGTATTTCCATAAGCGCAATTCGTGCTGTGTGTTCATTGGCGTTATATATTGTAAACGCATGCTCATTCTACAATTAGCTAAATGAGCCGGTCACTTTTTTTACGTTCACGTGAATTGCAAATCTGCCTTGAAATATACGAGGAAAGGGGGGCGTTTTTCCCTTTTTAAAAAAGAACGGATAATTTTGCGATGAATAAAAAAATGGTGCAGAGAAGTCTTACTGTTACTTTATTTTCCCGCGCGTTGAGCCCGTTCTGGATATTTTCCACATACCATGTGCCTTTTACGTTGCATGGGAAGTGATGACATATCGAAATGCATGCCAGAAAAAAAAAAAAAAAAAAAGGAATTTCAAAACAATATGTTGTCTTTTCCCCCTTGTTCACCATTTCGATATATCAGCATTTTTCACTGCTTCATGCACGGAGTTATTAAACCCAACATATAAACCCCTCAAACATATTTAAAGGTTTTTTTTTTTTTTCTTAATTTTGTGAAATATTAATTTTTTCCCAAAGTTGTTTTTTCCTTTCTTTAGCACACTGCATATTTTTAATTCACTAGACAAAGCTGACCTCGTCTGAGGATGCAAATGTGGTACATACAGACATGTACGCTCATGTAACTCTGTTGTGTTATGTTGATGTACAGAGGCGGGGAGAGGAAGATTTCTTCCTTTCAGTAATTTTTTTATGCGACACATTTGAAAACATATATGAGTGGAGTTGAAGGGTGCTTCAAACCAGCAGCCTTTTTGTCACCTTTAAAAAAGTTGAAAGACAACCACGCACGGTTTTTCCCTAGTATGAACACAAGCCCAATTTGTCGCACAGACGGCATGCATGGTTAAAGCATACAAAAGACGTACATATATATATATATATGTATAAATGCAACAACACGCAGTACTAACATATACAGTTTATTAACATTTTGAACAGCTCCTTTTGCGCGTTTTTTCAGCACGCACTAGGACAGAAAAAGGCGTAGTGGTGGTACGATAAATGAGCGTATGCGCATCCTCCATAATCAACAAAAGATGCATACTGCACCCAGTTGAGTACTTTTTATGATATATTTTGTTTCGTAAGAATGGAAGCATCACTCACGCAAAGCATTGCAACAAAATTTTGCTTCATATGTTTACAGCTGCGCCCAACGGGACAGCATGGTCAATTCGTATTCTCTTAATGTTCGTATGGAAATGTAAAACTGCACGAACGTGTGTTCATACGTATATGTATAAACAATACAATATACTGTGCAGGGGTAGAGAAATAATTACATAAATATATTATATATAAATACACCATATGTACCCATTACGGTACATAAGAATCCGGATAATTCTCATGAGCAAAAAAAAAAAGCGTTATTTTTTCAAATTATAAAAATAGGCTTCTCAGAGTATTATTATACTTGTACATATCCCCAAGGTATTGGTAAATATTTATATGCGTAGCATAACGCATGGGACTTATTTTTGTTTGCTTATATATATGGTGGGTATATGCAAATGCCTTTAAATATGCGAGGGACTGCTGTGGCCCTACATAAAAAAAATATGCGCGAAAAAAAAGCTGGTTTTGTAAAAACGCCTTTATTATTTTTTTTTTTTTGGGCTTATAGCGCAAGCACACTTAAACGCGTAAGGCCATTAATTGTACGCATATTGAGAAAAGTAGCACGTAGTAGGGAATGCATTTCTTTGTATTATAATAATATTATGAATGAAAAGCACTTCCCCCCTTTGCCTCATGCGCAGTTTATCTCTTCACAGAGGCATACCATAATAAATAATATGTAGTGCATAGTGTTTTACGCATAAGCATAAATAATATGGTGAAGGCGGGCCTCCGCCAGAATAGCACTTTCCCTTTTATATGAAAAATAAGTCACCTTGCGAATGTATAAAATATTATTAATGCTTATATGCGCAGAACTACATACACATGACTTTATGTACATATTTTGTACGAACATATAAATCGTATTAAAACATATACATTATTTTTAAGTACGCTTTGCGGCGAGCGAATAATATATATACATCCGCGTAAGCCGCACTGTTCCATCGGCACCACGCATACGCGAACATTTATATTAATAAAAGCATATGCATATGGAAAAAATGTATATGTAAGAAAATATTATGTTATTGTTATAGTTTATATGACTATACTGCGTTATATATGCGCATATAATATAATGCTTCAAATCAGGTGCCGCTTACTCGTGTTACTTGCCCAATTCCATGTCGCATATATTCTTCTTCATACTTTACAATATTTATACGTTTTTTCGCTTAAAATAAACTAAGGCAATTTTTACAAAATACCATTTAAAACAGCATAAAACTAAAATTTAAACACATGTGGCATGCTTATACAAATATATTATTATATGTTTTTATGGACGCTGAAGTAGCATTATTAAAAAATTGGTAGCAATATATTTTTTTTTTATTTCCTCTCATTTTTTCTTTTATGAATTTGTTTTTTTTTTTTAATTATCTTCTTTTTCTTTTTTGTTAGCTTTTTTTTTTTTTTTTTTTTTTTTTTTTTTTTTTTTTTT